>NC_140935.1:91679501-91907001 GCF_014529385.1 Adiantum capillus-veneris | reverse complement strand
CTCTCTCTCTCTCTCTCTCTCTCTCTCTCACACACACACACACACACACACACACACACAAACACACACACACACACGTACACATGCATGCACACGCACACCCATGTTCGAGGTGGACCAACTTATCGACGTGTGACATAGCTCGTTGCTCGTTATTTTTCCAAGTTGCGAAGTAGAGCCACCCTTTACAAAAACAAAAATAATCACTTGAAAATTGAAGGCCGGAGTGAAACTCCATGGCCTTGCTAAAGACTTTAAATAATATAAAAATATATAGTACTAAGTATTGTGACTTTTTAACAGAAAAAGTCAAAACTAAATCTTTTCATTTTCTACCATGAGTGTATTACCCTTCACTTTTACATTTCAAACCAAATGATCTCTGATTTACCCTTTACTTTTATATTTCAAATCAAATGTTTCTTAAAGTAAGTTCTTGAAACGAAGAAGAGAGTGACACATGGATGCCCTCTCTTTCCTTCAAAATTTTAAGCTCAATTATATATAGTAATAGTGTGGCCGGCGGCTTCGCCGCCTCTTTCTCTCTCCTCTCTCTCCCTCTCTCTCCGCCTGCACGCATCCCGCTGTCTCAGTTTGGCTCAGACGTCACTGTCGCGAGGGCGCCGGATGAAGCAAACAGTGACGCGTGGCAGGGGGGGGGAGAGGGGGGCGGAATCCCCTCCCCTTTTATCTGTTAGTATAGATAGATAGATGTTTTGTAAGGTCTTTTTTTAAGTGAACCAATGAGTGACACATGGAGGCCTTCAATCCCACTCCTTCAAAATTTAAAACTCTCATTATATATACTACAAGTACGATCGGCCGCCTTCGACGGCCTCTCTCTCTCCTCCTCTCTTCCTCTTTATCGCGTGCAAAAGGGTTTTCTTAGTTTTGGACTTTAACCTTTAGGTCGCAGATTGCGACATGTGGAAAGGGATCCCCCTTCCGCCATATTAAGTTAGTAGATAGATATAGATTATATTACCAAGGATAATATGATGATTTTCTTCTCGAAAGTGGAGGTTTGAGACCAAATTCCCAAGGGTTGCATTTTTCTATTGAATTTGGCTTTAAAATTTAAGTTTAGGATTGGTGATTTCGTATTTAGAAGGGCTCGTAAGAATGTATGGATGGCAAATTTTTGGAGGTGCCTTTCATATCTTCAGAGATACTTCAGCATCTTTGAGTAGGACATTAGCAAAGAAAATCACACATTACACATAACACTATAGAGTAGGAGTCTCCCATTCAATTTTTGGCCAAGAAGGTCAGAGGGAAGTGGTAGAGAAAAACGTGCAATTCTTTCACCATCAAATGGTCACCCTCACATTAACTTTTCTAGGTGACATTTCAAATCATTTCATGCCTTACTATATTTATTTGAATATTTTCATTATGAAAATGAGCATGTGTGTGTGTACACGTGTATCTCTCTCTCTCTCTAATCTCTCTCCGTTAAAGTGTTCGAGAAATATCATTTTTTTGAGACATATAAAACTCCTTTTCTTGAGTTTACTAAGAGAAGATGTTAAAAAATTAGATTTATTTTTCGGAGTTTTATAATATTTTTCTCTATTTTGGGCAAAAATTCTCTTTTTTCCCTTACAATTCTTTCACCATCAAATGGTCACCCTCACATTAACTTTTCTAGGTGACATTTCAAGTCATTTCATGCCTTACTATATTCATTTGAATATTTTCATTATGAAAATGAGCATGTGTGTGTGTACACGTGCATCTCTCTCTCTCTCTCTCTCTCTCTCTCCATTAAAGTGTTCGAAAAATATCATTTTTTTAGACATAAAACTCCTTTTTTTGAATTTACTAAGAGGAATTTTTAAAAAATTAGATTTATTTTTCGGATTTTTATATTATTTTTCTCTATTTTGGGGCAAAAATTCTCCTTTTCCCCTTACTCTCAATTGACATTTTTGAAATTGAAAACGACACAATATTAAGCTAAGACACATTTTTCATGAACACAAGGTCCATTAACATGTCAAATGTGTTCTAATAATCATTTATTAGAGGAAAAAATGATGCCTTCTTGAGGCCATCGTGAAGTCTTCACCTTGTTTTAGAAGAAAACTTTGGAGTCACATTCAATCACAAATGGAAAAAGGAGTCGATTGCTGTGCAAAGGTGCACGCTGATATTTCATTTTGAAGAAAAACAATTTCACATAAACTTCAATTTCTTGAGAAATAGTTTTACATAACCTTCGATTTCGCCAATGACTTTGAGCTCCAGATGCTTAACGATAATAAGACGTCGTGCGACGTAGCACGAGAAGACGAGAAAATAAAAGAGAGTGATAGAAGATAATTGCAAACCAAATCAACGACGAATTGTATTACTCATGTTGTTGAAGCGTGTTACAATAGCATTGAGCCTCTTTAGTTGTATCTTAAGAGATGCCACCTCTCTACGTATACTCTGAACTTGCTCTTCAAGCTGAGAGATTTGGACATCAGTGACATTTATTTGAAAATCACTTATCATGGTCTTAATATTTTCTATGGAATTGGTTAAGAATGTGCGAAGTGTGGTAGAGTCCTCCGCAGTGTCTCCACGAAGCTGGTGCCATATCTGCAAGAGTATTTCCTGCAGTCTTTCCATCGTTGCATCCTCTTCAAAGGTTTGCTCTTCAGAATGTTGGGTATCAGCATTTTCGCGGGGACTACTCTCCATGGAAGCTGCAATGGACAAGAAGATTGTGAGATAACGCTAACAGAAACAAAACTAAATGACATGACAACATCTACTATACATCATTCTAGATAGCAATAGTAGTCACTCCTCTCTTCGTTACAAGAGGAATGAAATCAGCGCCTAAGATGTCGTCGCTTTCATCGTCACTGTCGTCGAGGACAATGGTCTCTTTCTCTTTTGAACTTCCCGTGTTGCCGCCCAAGGTGTCATGCGGAGGTAACGACGAGGGAACAGGAAACGCATCTAGATTCACAGGGTAGGAGGGCGAAGGATGCCGTGGGATAGCTGGATTTGTGTGGTCACTGTAAACAAACGAGGAACAAGTAAACAACCAATGATGACAGACAAGAATTTGCACGAAACCAAGAGAGATCCTTCTGCAAGCATACCTATGAGTTTCTTGCCAGCGTCTGAAAAACCAATCGACTCGAGGTTGCGCATTGGTGTATGCTTCGTCGAGCACGAAAATATCGATCACATCCTGATACGAAACTGTGGACGGGAAGATCATGCACTGCCAGAGTGCCTTAATCTTCTTCATCGGCATGCCATGGCCTTGAAAAGGCGTTATCCAAGATGAAGAGGGATAATATTTGCCGGATCTCAACATGTGATGCAAAGTGGAGAGGAAGTTGTTATCGACTGGATGCTGTAGGTGGAACTTCCAATACATGAGCGCTCGGTCGAAGATGTTAGTGTGTGTCAAGCACACGCGGTTCTTGAGCTCATCAGCCCCATACTTCGTGTAGAGCAGAATACCCTTGTTGATATCATCAACGGAAACATTGTGTGCGAAGTTTTCGTGATGTGGCTGATCCATGTCTTTCATGCAGTAACCAAGCATGCCATGGAACGTATGCATATTCTTTACTTCAAAGCACGGCATAAAACGTTAGTGCCTACGAGGCTATCTGTCTCCCAACCCAAATACTGCTTAATTTTCTTGATGACGGCAACAATAGATGTTGCCATCACGCGCACCACCATTTGAAAGTGGAGGTGGAAAACAATGTCGTTGCGCTCAATGGAGCACATGCCGGCAACTACCTCCTCCTCCAAGAACATTTTAAGCCTCGGAAACAAGGCAACATCGATATCGCTACCGCCTGTTGAAACTGTCACACTCAACTCCAACATCTTCTTCGGCTTGCCTCTTTCCCTTCGAGCCATTTCTCCTCCTCCGAAATTCTTGGCCTCCCACGGCCCCTCTTCGAAGCAGAAGGGCCAGCCGCTTCACCAGACCGCGCGAGGTTTTTCATTCTAGCCATGACGCGGACGAACTACGCAAAGACTACTTTTACCAAACAAGACAATAGGTGTAACCAATTTGCCTATTCGGCAGTGTAAATCGCAATCACCTTCTGCATGTGCTAAGTTGCTTAAGAAACTGAAAAAAAATGATGTTATCACCTTCTGCGTGGGGTCGGCAGCTTCTGGAATTAATTGAAAATGAAGCTTTCACAGCATCTGCGCCGATTAAGGCTGCAAGAGAAACAGGCTGGCTGCGCCGCTTGCGCACCCCCGCCTGCGCCGCTTCAACCTTGATGACCCCCCACCAACTGCGCTCTCTCTCCCTCTTGATGCTTGCGGCAACTGCTCACCAGCGTTGTACAGGCTACGCCTTGGTGAGGACGACCGCTATGCAGCATGCAATTCTGACACTACTGCACTTGCAACGACCTCCTTGACGCACGGGGAGGTGAACCTGCGGCAAGTGCAACAGGTCTACCATGCACGCCAGCCACGACTACAATCTCCCTTTTAAATTAAACAGCGCAGCCTCAAACTTGCGTTCTCGACGGCCACGACTGAACCATGCACATGCATAACCAAAACAGCTGCCAGTCGAACGAAATCGATTGCTTTTCTTTCTCCAATGCCCCTTCGCTTTTCCATCTTTCGTTAATGTATCCATTTTTTGATTTTACGCCAGCTGGTACCTCCTACCACATGATGTCTTACAAAAATGAAAGCGCGAGGGAACCACCCGTTGCCTTTAGAAGGGAGACAAAGATCTCCTGGCAAGTACAAGGTTCGTGTCGGAAGGTCCAAGAATATCAAATTATTTATGCTAGCCTATACCAATTGTGACATTTGCAATTGGGTGTTGAACCACACGTCATTGATGATGGCATCCTATGAAGAAAGGTTCGTTTTATAGCCTCATCACACCGAGGGCATGGAGTGCCTTGGGCCCCTACAAGCGCTGAACTTTGGAGTCCCATGAACTGATTCCAGCGCTTGGAGGGATCGGTGCTTTGGAACGGCTGCAAAATTTCGCTTCAATACGACTTTTTACATAGCATTGCTTTGCAAACTGGCTGTGGCACATCGCAAGCAGCCAAAAGAGGAAATAGCATGCCGAAAACTGTTGGATGCGATTTCCACTGGCTCTTCTATGACTTGCTCACCGGATGACTTGAGAATTCTCCTGTGTCTATGGGTCGTGTGGCCGTTACTAGCACCTACAACGTATGAAAACAATGACTGCCTCTGGTCCCTATTTGCACTCGGCGAGACGCAACTCTTAATGAATTGAAAATGATTGGTTGTCTAGCTTGTCAAATATTAGGGAAATTTTAGTACAAAACTTAATTACAAAATTTAGGGATATTTAGTGTAGTAAAGCCTTCAAACATAGTCTTCCAAGTTTTCAGTGTGTGGTTTTTAGTTGGGAAAATTACCAAAATACCCCTCTAATTTATGGCAATTCCCAAAATACCCTTTATCTATTTTAGCTGAATTTTTCACGATTTCCTAATTTTTATTCTTTTTTGACAATGTATATTCGTTTAATAGTGCTTAGCATGTAATTTGTCACAAATTACCTCCCAAAAACAGACAATTATGTCCAAAAATAATGAAGCAATTCATCTCCAAAGCCTACATAACTAGCTCAAATTCTAGTTTTAGTATCTTGCATTCATAGACAATAGTCTTCTTATGAAAAGCTACAATTTTTTTAATTTTTGGATAAATTTACTCTCACAGCCAGAGGTATTTTGGGAATTTTACAGAATTTAAAGGGCATTTTGGGAATTTTTGACAAAATATGAGGGGTATATTGAGAATTTTTGAAATTTGAAGGTTATTTTGGGAATTTCCACAAATTAGAGGGGTATTTGGTAATTTTCCCTTTTTAGTTTTTAGGAAAAAGTTTACCGTTACATTTGTGACTCCGCCGCAAGGTGGTCCAAAAGAAAGACGACTAAATCGAGGTGCAAAGATGCCAAGTGTCAATTATGTATGTCCAATGTCATCCCGAATTGCAGCTTGATCATCTAGAGCTGATTGAGGATGGGTCAGCTGCAGCTGGAAACAAGCCCCCCCTCTTCTGCGCCATGCTCAGCTCCCCACTGCTTGCTACTTCCCTACCCAGCGCAGGGCCACATCAACCCTCTTATGCAGCTGGGCAAGCGCTTGGCTTCCCACGGCGTGCGAGTCACCGTTGCCATTATAGAGCACATCCACGCCAAGATACTTCATGCGCAGCAGGGGCAGCTCATGAATGGCCTCGTCACCTCCAATTTCCAAACCCTACCAATCAAGGACGGCCTGCCCCCCGACTTCGACCGCGAAAACTGGGGCCCAGAAATGTCCAATGTCGTCGAGAAGACGCTTGCAGACGGTGCCCTGGAGCTCGTTCACACCTTGGCTTCCCAAGGCCAGCCCGTGACGTGCATCGTGGGCGACTTCTTTCTGCGCTGGACGGGTTCTGTGGCGGAGAAAGCGGCAGTGCCAGAGTTCATTTTCTGGCCCCAAAACGCCACCATCTTCTCCGTCTATTTGCATGTGGACGCCATCGTCGAGTCAGGTTACGACCCTTTTGAGGAAAACGGTAAGCAGAATGATTTTATACCTTTTCACTGTCTCTCGGACACAAAAATGGAAACTACGCACAAACTGCAGCATTAATTATTCTGTTTGCATCATTAATTGAATTGAGTAGCAGAGCGCTCTCTGTTTGTGCAGTGAGGGCAGCAGCCTCAAGGGAGGCTGACTCCATGGAGCTGATCTCTTGCATACCAGGACTGTCCACCCCCATACACCCGGCGGACCTGCCCTTTGAGTGTCCCTTCGGGAAACGCGGCTTGGAGTGGATGCGAGATGCGCTGCTAGTGCGCTTCAATAGCATGGGCGAGGCTCGCGGTGTGATTTGCAACTCCTTTGAGGCCCTGGAACTACATATATTCAAGGCTCTAACCTTGGAATTTCAGCAGGGTGCACCCCATCCACAGTATAATCATTGCTGGCCCAGGTAATAAGTATTGCACTGAAAAAGTTCTGCATCTATCTGTACAGGAGACTACTGTACTTGCTCCGTTACGTCTGTAGCTTTTTGTGAGCTCTTACCGTTTACGATGAGTGAATCGACAGGTCCAATTTCCGACTGGTGGGCCCTCTGGTGCCCAGGGCCATCCTGCATGATGCAGCCGAAGAAATTAAGGGAAACGTTGATGAGTTGCGGTCGGGGGGCAGCTTTTGGAAGGAGGAAGTGCAGGAGTGCAAGGATTGGCTAGACGCGCAGCCTGCTGGGTCAGTGCTGTTCGTGGCCTTTGGAAGCATAATGAGTCTCTCTGTGTCGCAAGTGCAGGAGGTTGCGAAAGGCCTGGAAGCCAGCGGCCAGAAATTTTTGTGGGTTCTTCGCGACAAGGCCACTGTAGCGACATCGTCAGAGGACTTTGACGTTAAGCCTGAATTTGTGCCGGTGGAGGAGGCTCTTCCGGAGGGCTTTATGGAGCTGCAGAACCAACAGCAGTGTAAAGTGGTAAGCTGGGCCCCCCAGGCGCTGGTTCTGTCGCACCCGGCCGTGGGCGGCTTCTTTTCACACTGTGGATGGAACTCCACCTTGGAGAGCTTGTGCTGCGGCGTGCCCCTGCTCGGCTGGCCCTGGCTAATGGACCAGGCCACCAACTGCTGGCTGGCGTCGCACGTGTGGAAGGTGGGGCTCACCCTGCAGCGCTATGAGGACAACCAGACGTCCAGGAAGTTTGTGGAGAGCGGAGTGCGGCGACTCATGGAAGGCCCCATCGCAAACTCTCTGCGTGCAAAAGCGAAGCACCTTCGTGCCTTGGCCCGTGAAGCGGCGCAACGAGATGGAGACACTGTTCTCAGCTCTTTGGTGAAAGAGATTAGCAGCCAATCTTAAGAGACTAGTTTTGAACTCACGACGTTCGAGACTAATAACTAGTTTGTTCTTCTTCACATAAAGGTGATAACTCAAGGTGGCCTGTTGTAGAGAAATGAGAACTAATTCCCTCATAGGATTGTATAATGGGAAAAATAAGCACATTAAAAAAAAAAATTGATTCACCTAAAAAAATCTCAAGTTGGATAGGTGTGTATTTTTCTATGTCTCAAATGGAGGCCATAACTAGTCTTGCATGGTGGGCCTTTCTATATAACATCTATAGAATATAACATGACATACATAAATTGACATTTAACATCTAGAACCGAAGGGAACAAGAGAATGACTAATTCTCATGGATAGCTTGTCTATAATTATAATGTATGCCTGTCTTACGTCCAAATATCACTCATCGGTCTTATGAATAGAGAGGGGATACTGTTGATTCGTGGTTGGTATCTTGGACTGGTAATAGACTATAAATGCAATGTTGCTAAGTCTCGTTGCTACTGCTGAGATGGAAAAGCGCCCAACAGGAGTGCTTATTTCATTTTTTTGACGACCTCGAAAATCACTATATATGTGAGGTATGCTACTGTGTAGGAGGGACATATTTCTAGATTGTGAGCAAAGATATCACATTGCATGCTCCAATCTTTATACAATGCAATAATTTCAAACCATGACGTAGCATATGGAAGATAAGCTAGCTTCAAGTTGGTTGCAGTTTGCTCCCTAGCTTATTAACGATTAGATTGTAATCTTCTAGGTCTTGAAAACTTCAAACTTATACCTAGTACCGGAGAAACAAGGACATGTATAATATGGAATCAATTATTTAGAGCTAAAGTAATAATACACAAGGTGAATTCATTATTGTGATACACCACATGCATTCTACTTGTGTATTTATTATTGTAATACATCACATGCATTGGCTAGCAACCGTATGCCAAGAGTAGCGTGTGTAAGTAACATGTGCAAATGTTGATCGACATCGAGTTTATAGTTTTGAAATGAGATCCAAATAAATTGAAGCAAATGAAGTAATGCAGAAAATTCTAAAACAAGCAAATAGATAAATCATGAATGAAATGCAACAATAAATGAGGTGCTTTACTGACCTGCAATGTTGTACTGATGCTTTTCGATTGTCTAATCAACAGGCTGCTATTTGAGTCAAGCTACAAAAAGCAATGTGAATAGTTAAACATATCATCGTGCAATGAAACGTCACAGACTAAAAGTGCGAAGTATATAGTGCACGTCATACAAAGGTGCCATACAAAAGTATATTGGTGGAGAGTTGGCACTGTTATCTCTCCAAAAAATTATGAGAAACGAAAGCCGTGCCCTGCCCCGTAGCGTTTATGTGTTGCGCCAAGCAAACGCATGCGCATGGAAATTGGATGCAAATAACGGACCTTACTAAGTGTTGTCGAGTTGGAGTTGCGCTTGTGTAATTGGAACGTACAGTGTTGTGAATATATGTCCTCCCTGCCATACACAAAACACGCAGATGTAACTTTATGTTCTATGTCCTCTGATCAGTATTACCTTGTGTGTGTGTGTGTGTGTGTGTGTGTGTGTTGTAAGCTGCTTCGGTCATCAAGTATGTCTTCTTGCCTCCTTGCTAGCTAACCCGAGTTATGTATCGTGCTTCCTATCTACACATGATAATGGGCATCTTGAGGTTGGCATCCCCATAGAGGAAGGCACTATATTCAATCCGCTCGTCAATAATCCAAATACTCATCTTGTGAACTACTATCACGTGACACTCATGGACATTAGTATGGGTGGCGTTCCACTCGATATCATTCACCTGTGCCTTTCCCTCGACATTGAGTTGTCTGCCACTAATCCCGTCACACTCTCTGCTAAAAGTGCAAGCAGCTAACCATCATAAGCTTCAGTAAGTCAATCGATCTTGGCAAGCTTTTCTGCACTCATGTCCACTTCGACGATTACTCTTTCTATTTCTTCGGCCTCTCTGCTGTCTACATCACCAACAACCTAGTAGCATCAACAAAAAAATGTGTTCAACGGGTCTGCGAAGGCAATGAGTTTTGGTGATTCAACTCTAGATTAGGCCAATTGATCATCGATTGAAATCTGATATCTTCTGTTTTAGTATCACTAGAATAGACCACTGCCATGGATTGATCGCACAAAATATTAATCTTTGAGAGTGCTCATCATGTCCAGCTTGTACTACCATACTCGGCTCGTTTCTGCAGGCGCAACTCGCTCCAACTATAGCTCATGCAGATTCAACAACCTTGTGCCCTCGGCCATCCTTCAATGTTCATGGAAATAATATTTTGCAGCAAGTCCCCATGCATGATTCTAAAGATTCACACCAATTCTTTTCCGCGAAGTTTGTCCGTGCATCAGCAAGACGTGCAGAACCGGAAAGGAGTACTGGAGACCTTTCAAACCTGGTTATATTTGCAGATCATCAAGATGGAGGGTACTTCGGATGCTTGTAGACGTAGTCCTCGAGCTCAAAGTATGGTGTTGACGGGGGCATTGACGAGTTGATCTGGAGATATATGTGTGTGGGAGATAGAGAGAGATAGATCGCGGCGGCTATTGTATAGAGATAAAGAGAGAGTAATAGATGTTGATGGCTGTGGGTTGGTTCGGAGCTGCATGGAGGCCAGATTGACTTTCAACGAAGCCCCCAACAGATCCAGCTCTCGGAAGGACCAGAAGTGAAGCAGCAAGAGCTTAGGTATTCATGCTTCATTACAAAAGAAGGTCGATTCTTTGCCTTGCTCAATTGCTGTCAAAAGTAGCTCGATCTAGACTTTGCAGGCTCCAAGCATCTTCGAGCTTTGTCTCTGCAGCTTCGAGCTTTGTCTCTGCAGAGACAAAGCATCTTCAAGCTTTGTCTCTGCAGCTTTGTTCGTTGGAAGCAGCTTTTCACTTGGAGTCTTTTTTATTTAGAGCTTTTTATGGCAGCGATGTTCTAATGCCACGTGGTGGCTTCTGCGTTCAGATACTAGAAAAAGAGCCTTTGGCTCACCAAGTAACTAGTGCCATAAGTATCAAGGCTCCATGCGACTTGTGAGTTGAATTGATTTTGGACTTGCTCAAGTGCACCTATGAGAAGGCATTGTATTGGCTTACCTTGTGAAACCAAGGAAAGTAGTGAAACTTGAAAGGCTCTAGAGTCTAAGCCTACTGTCTTGCATTTCCTCCGGCCACATCTTGTTAAGGGGGCTAGACCGATTCTTCTTATGCATGATTGCCTGATATATACTTTTAGGATGGGGTTTCCATAAGAGACTGCTTCCGGGCCATTTCCAGGCATTCCAGTCAAACTTCGAATCACAGATTGGCATCACTAAATTGTCAAGCTCCTTCATCACTTTGTGGACAAGCAAGACCTCCAAGCTATTGAGTTGGTACTGGGTAACCAAAAGGTCAATGGTTTTCCAACTCTTGTTGCCACTGTTCCAGAAGTGCCCAAGTCGCTTCAGACCCTTGTTATTCAGTTTCTTGGTTGTCTCAATCCAATAGGGAGTTTGTGGCAGATCTACAACTTTGGACAGTTAGGGGGACCAATGCAAAATGGAGTTCTTGAAGTATCTGACTTCTTCCCCCCACTTTAAGACTCCTGCTGCTCTATTGCATTTTCTTATCAATTCTCCCGAGCTGCCCCCCAATCTTAAGGTAGACCACTCGGGGGCTAACAGTTTGTCATGAACCTCCACCCCTCTCCACTAAAAAAAAAAAACATTACCGTCTTACCTGAAACCCACCCACCCCCAAAAAAAAAAGGTCGTGGCTTCAAAAGCTTGCTGGTTTGAGCGTTAGATTCGTTAGGTGTTAGTCACATGCAACACCAACTTTTGCAAAGGCTCTAAGACGTGGATGTGACATGGTTTTTGTTCGGATACAAGTCTGTGGGCAAGTCGATAAGGGAAATTTTCTTGCGCGATGGCTTTCTCCCTCCAAGGCCTCAAAGCCTCTTTTGGCCAAGGCCCCATTCCCGTACCTCCACCCATTCTCACTGGAGCTTAATCTCTTTCCCTGCCTAGAACACCTTCCGACGAGCTCTAAGCATCTTTGCCAAGAACCCCTCAGCAAGGTCTTCAAGGCTCATCAAGGTCTTTCAAAGATAGCCACTCAAAGATCTTCAAAGGACTTAAAGAAGATATTCAAAGCTTTGAATTTCAAAAGTACTTAACAAAGGGAATTTTTCCTTCATTGTCTCTGTTCGTTACCTTGCTAAATCTTACTCGTCCAAGCACAATTTTATAAAATGTATGCAATCATTTTCATTTATGGGGATGCCATAGTACACTATAAGAGGAAAAGTCAAGAATTGTTGTTATTGCCACAGATTAACCAAAAGAATAAAGCTTTTCGTTGTAGGCTATTCAATTTCGATTGTCCATATGAGTTTTTTTTTTTTGGAAAATTACCAAAATACCCCTCTAATTTGTGGAAATTCTCGAAATACCCCTCAAATTTTAAAAATACCCTTCTATCTATTTTGGTTGGATTGTTCAAGATTTTTTAATCTTTATTCTTTTTTATAATTGAGATCTGTTTTTGCATGCTTCGCATGTAATTTGCCACATTTGCATTAGTAAAGGAGGAGTACTAAAAAGTATCAATCTAAGTCCGAGTCCTCCTCTTCTTTGTTGTCAAGAAGTGTGGAGTGCGGTTATATTCTCTTTATCACATTTTAGTGATGTGACTGCTCCCCATAATTCCCTTTTTACATATGGATAGTTGCATTGACAAGCACTTAGGACCTTTGCTCCATATCTCACCACATGTTACTTCCCATCATCATCATATTACCCAATCGTCTATTCAATTCCTATGGGGCTAGTATCCACTATCACAATCACCTAGCTTCCACATTCATAGTTTACTTTCCCCAAAGTCAAAGACATAAGCAGCAACTTCTTTAATTTTCTCATGGCATGTGTATGCATTTCTTCCCTGTAATTTTTTTTGTTCTTTCTCAAGAGTTGATACAAAGGTTCTGTTACATGATGTGGAATCCAAATAACTTAAAACCCACATGCACCCAAGAACCTTCGGACCTCAATCACATTTATAAATGTCTCTTTCATTCTTTAAATTACATTAACCCCCATAGAAGATATCGCCCTTGCTACAAATGCGTTTGCAAACTCATCTACAATTGGCTCTGTACCCACATTTCTAGTTGTAACCTTGTTCACAAGTTGCATATCCTAAATAAAGTGTAAACATATATTTTTCTTTGGAACTGCGAACCACTTGTTTGTATATGAAGCACAAGAAGGCTCCAAAATACCCATCTTTATCTTTTCATTAAGCAGCTCAATAAATTTTGACACATGATCCTTTGAAATTGGAATAGACAGAAAGTTCCAAGGTACATGAGGGATAGTGAAGATTACCATAGGAGAAACACAGTGAAAGGAGATCAATATACCCTATCTCATGCGGCTCAAATGCAAAAGCCTTTTCATGTTTTTCAAGAATTTCTTCAAAACATATTCAGATATATTCAGGTTAATGTGTCATTGAAAATGTTTTCTTGAACAATGCTAGATACTTGTGCTTGTTAGAGTATATTGAAAACCAAAGAGCAAGTGCAGTTTCAACTTAAAACGTCCATAAAAAATATAATTCATTCCCTCCCATTTGGGATGTGGCCTTGTTTCTCTCTCTCTCTCTCTCTCTCTCTCTCTCTCTCTCTCTCTCTCTCTCTCTCTCATTTTTTCCTTGCACCGTCTCATTTGTTCCTTACACCCGGCATCCTGCCTTGGAGTTGAGTTTTCAAAGTTGAGCACTTTCTATATCGCTCTCACACATACCTACATATATGGAAAACCAACACGCTCGAAGTGGATGCATGCTTTAATTTGATGGTAAGCAAATCTTGTGGGTATCCCACTCACTCCAAATGAATTCATTGGTTTGGTTGGTCACATCATTGCATGTTTGGAGCTATCATTTCACCAAATAAGTAATCAACTAACTTGCATAACTAAGATGCAGCTTGTCATATTGGTGCCCGCTCAACTCAAATTTGTGCATACTTTGAAGATGACAAACAGGTTTTTGAAAGAGTACAAGCTAACATGGGAAAAAAATATTCCTTAACAAGGATCGCACAAGTTGTTTGAGTCTATCCAATAGTGGCTAGGGTCATAGCTTAGTTCTTATGCTAGTGGATTAGGAACTTCGAGGGGCATTATCAAGCTGCATATGGGTGATGGCATTGTCTACGTTAGGTTTCAAACTTGAAAAGCCTTTGTTATCTTATATGGGTATCCTTTTTAACTTTTCCTAAGTTAAATTGTGTAATGGAATATGGCTATGACATTGATTGTAGCGGAATTTAAATAACAATAGTGAGTATTTCCTTTAAGAGAATTCTTAAAGAGCATAAGAAGAGTACTTGATTAAAGGTAGAAAAATGAGCATTACACCTAATTATCTTGGCTTGTAAAAGAGAGAGAAAGGATTAGAGAAATTGACAACAGTTGAGGACCGGATTTAGTTGGTCCCCCCTCCAAAAGGCTTTTGTATTATAGATTCCCCCATAAAGAGAGACTTGGTACAATACAATATTGTGTTCCTTGAGACCTCGTTGGTTCAATAAAGATGGTAAACTTCATACACCAAAATTTTGCCCTTAATTAACTTGCAAAACCACTACATATCCCTGACCTCAATCCCCAGACCTCAAACACCTTCAAAGGTGGAGAGAGCTAGCAAGGAGTGAGGGAAGGGAAGAGAAAGAAGAAGTAACATAAAAGAAAGAAATAGTCTCCTCACTTGTATTACTCTTGTAGCTTAGCATAGCATAGTAGCATAGTAATGGAGAAGAAGATTAAGATGGCAAGATTTTGCTTTGGAGTATGGCTCTTGGTTGGATTTGCATTCCATAGCCAAGAGGTGTTGGTGTAGCCTACTCTCAACTTCTCAAAAAGCTTGGAGAAGGAGATGAATTTCTTGCTTCATACAATGAGAGTGTGTGTGTGTGAGGGTGCATATATTACAGGAACACCCCCTCCTTGCTTGGGTTGACCCCTCATTGTAACTCATGCTTGCAGTTCATTGGCTCATGTCAATCCTAGCCAATCACAAGCCTAGGTCATTTCAAGCAATAGAGGAGCCTTTGGACAAGTGTCCTCCTTTCCCTTGAGAGAGGGGGCTTGAATAATTCTTAAATAATTAATTAAACAAACTAAAATCTCGTTGTACCCCTTTAGAGGCCAACCATTAGGCTTTAGGCACCTTATGAGGGCAACATGGGGAGGAGCTTGACATGTGTCCATGTTGCCTCTTTTGTCAAGTGGGGTTGCCTTGAGTGAGTTTGTGTGTGTTCTCTCTCATTCCCCTACTTGTAGGACTTGCCTTCCCTTCTGTAGGGATCTAGGTTGACTTTGGAGCACCTCACCCCTTAAGCACCTTAGTCATGAAGCCCCTGAAGCACCTTAGTCATAAAGCATGACAAGCACCTTAGTCATTAGGCACAACAAGCACCTCAAGAACCTTAGTCATCTCAAGCACGACAAGCACCTCAAGCACCTTAGTCAGATCAAGCACCTCAAGCACAAGATTAGTTTGTCTAAGGTCTAAAATACCCTAAGGCCCTAGGTCTAAGGACTTTTAACACTAACCTTTGGAGGTCTTTAATGAATCTAACCTCTTTTAAGCTCCATTATCTGGTCATTGCTCTTTGATAGACCATCTCCCTTTTGGACCCGTTGCCTTCTCTCCCTTTGGTCCCGTGCTGAGATAGACCTAAAAGCACATGTTTATATTCTAACTCTTGTTCCCGTTTATTTTCCCACATTAAATGATTAGTTCAATATGAGAAAATCGTTTGGGTTAGTTAGATATTAGATTTTATGACATTACCTCTCTCTTAAAATAATAGTTGTCCTCAACTATGAGGTGGAGAAGATAAAGCCTTAGTCAGTTTTCTTAGCAGGTAGAGGATCATTTTTTACCCTATGATATCATTCCAGAATGGTTGGCTAATCCATTTGGTACTTGGGGGACTTAGATGCCGCGCAAGCATGTCTGCTATTTAGTCCATATCATACTTTCCAAAGTAAAGTGAAAAATTCTACTTGGTGTTTGGGAGACGTCTTAATCACAAACATGATTCTAAGCATGGATACGGCTCAAATTTGTGCACAATAAAAAGAGAGATCTAGTCTTATAAGACAAAAACATTGATCATTTAAAAGAAACATTTACATTTGCTTACTCTATTGTAGCATTATAATCGTCGACAAGGTTCATAATATCCTTAAGTTGTGTTCCTTGCATCCATCTAGCATCTTCCAAAGGATAATTTTTGAATTTAATAAGATATCATCGGATAATCTTACCATGCCGTAGTACCTTGTCCTCATGTCAAAGGATAGTTTGGGGTTGTAGCACCTCTTCTTGATCTTTGATCTCTGGGGGGTCTTCAATAATTGGTTCTGTTGGTGGCTCTCCTTTGTAAGGCTTTAGTAGGATCACAGAAAAGCATTGTGTATGAGCCAATGGTTGGGCAACTTGAGTTGATAGGCCATTTCATTGATTGGTTTGAAAGGGACCATAGTATCTTTTTGCTAATTTAGTATAATACTTTTGGTGGCCCGTATGATTTTTGCTCATAGTTTTCCTTAATCAAGCCTTGGGAAACTTAAGTAAGACCCAATCATTTTCTTTGAATGTTAAGGCCCTTTTGTGCTTGTTAGTATATGATGCAACATTTTCTTGTGTTGAAGGGCGTCTGGAATATTGTGCAGGGCATTGATGTACGTCCTGGTTCTGAGGATGTAGGCGATGTTGAGGATGTTGCACGTCTTGCTGCAAGGATTGATGTTGTTAGAGTTGTTTTGCCTACAGCTGAGCAAGCTCGTTGGGATGTAAAAGATGCACGGGCTCATGCATTGATTACGTTCTTTGTGAAGCGTACTATTACTCCCCACATTCATTCAGTGAAATCTGCCAAACAGGTTTGGGATATTATGGCTAGTCTTTATGCAAGTCGCAATGAGGCTATAATTGCATTGCTACGTAAAGAGCTAGAATCGAAGATTATGCATGAGGAAGATGATATGAAAATTTTACTTGTTGGTGTCAAGGATATCAATGAGCAACTTATTTATGCAGGTGAAGTCATTTCAGACAGTTCCCTTGTGTAGATTGTTCTTGATGCCTTTCCAGATCCTTACTAGGCTTTTGCTAGTACTTGGAAACTTATGACCCAAGGAAATCCTGAAGTTTTCAAGTTTGATGCATTATGCACATTGTTGTTGCAAGAGTCACTTTCCAGATAAAGCAGGACTAGACAACGTGCAATTGAACAGGCTTTTATTGTTTCTCAAAGAAAGGGTGGTAACAACAATGCAACCAATTCCTATGGTTCATCTACGAGTGGAAAATCACCTATTCCTAATTCTTCTGCTGGCAGCAATTCATATGGAAATTCTGGTGATAAGGGCAAAAAGAAGATGCATTGCCATTATTGTAAAGCTAATGATCACTTGATCAAGCAGTGTCCTAAGTTGAAGGCCAAAGAGACTAAGAAGAAAGAGGGTGGTTCCACTGCAAATGCTGGATCCACTACAGATGCAGCTATTGTTGAGTCTTTTGTGAAAGGAGACTGTGATGCTGATGTTGATGCAAAATGGGATTTTAGTGCAGAGTGTACCTATAATCTTGTTGTCTGTGATGCATCCATGTCAGTTACTGCAGATTCACATGTGTGGTATTTTCATAGTGATGCTACGAAGCACATTACCTCACGTCGTGATTTGTTCACCTCTCTTGAGTCTATCCCTCATGGGAATTCAGTTACTTGTGTCAACAATGCCTCTTATCCGGTTCAAGGAGTTGGAAAGATTGTGCTTACTACTGCAAATGGTAGTTCTTTCACACTTGTTGATGCACTTTATGTACCTAGGATCAAGAAGAATCTTTTGTCTGTATCTGCACTTGGTAGACTTGGTCTTGTAGTAAAATTTATGGATGACAGATGTATAGTACATAATCTCAGTTTTGGTGATGAAATTGTTGCATCTGGCATTTTATGTTGTGGGTTGTATAAGCTCACTTTGTATGACAAGTGTGGGTAGAATTTTGCAAATGCAGTTGTGGATTCAAAGGCTATTTCACATGCAAAACTTTGGCATGCACATTTTGGTCATCTGAATTTTTCCAGTTTGCTGTGTTTGCAAAAATTTGATATGGTTGCTTCTTTGCGGCGTCTTGAAGCACCTATCTAACATGTTTGTGAAGGCTATATTTTAGGTAAGATGTAGCGTTCGAAGTTTCCAAAGGATGGTTCCTTTACTTTGTGACTTTCATTGATGATTACTCCAGGCATGAATGGGTATTTCCACTTAAAGCGAAGTTCAAAGTATTTATGTGCTTCAAACAACTTTTGGCTATGGATGAAAATGTTTCGAAATGTACTATGGGCACCCTCCGTTCCGATCAAGGGGGGGAGTATATGTCTCATGAATTTAATGCATTTTTGGCTAGTCGTGGCATAAAACACCAACGTATAGTGCTTTATACGCCTTACCAAAATGGTGTTGCTGAGAGGAAAAACAGGTCACTTACGAAAATGCACGATGTATGTTCAAAAGTCAAGCTTTACCACATTCTTTTTGTCTTAAGGCCATCATGTGTGCCACTTATGTCCTAAACAGGTGTCGTGCAAAATCTTTGCAGTCTATTACTCCATATGAAGCATGGCATGATAGAAAGTGTTCTATGGAGCACATGCGTGTTTTTGGCTATGTGGCATATTCTTTGGTGCCACAAACATAGCGCAGAAAATTGGATGATAAGGCTGGCAAATGTATTTTTGTTGATTATAGTGTTGAAAAAAAAGGTTATAGGTTGTATTATTCACAAAGAAAGTGTATTCTAGTTTCACGGGATGTTGTGTTTGTGGAAGATTCTGTTCAGCCCTTGTTGTCATCTACTAGAGCCAGTAATGTAAGCTCATAGGACATTTATGACACTTTGTTGCCTCTTTTTAGTGGTGGAAATACGAATGTAAATTCCAATGAGGCAAATGTACAGCCTATGGGGGTTTCCAAAAATGTCACAGATCAGTCTATTATTGATGCAGAAGTACATGATGTACTTGATGAGGAAAGGAATGAGAATGAGTAGGCTAGAACTATGTCTAAATGGTTGGTGCATACTTTGCGTGAAAATAAATTGGATGCACCTTTGTCTAGTCGTACTCGTTCAATTCTTGCCATGCATCTTATGCATCAGGTTGTTATGCTTTGGCTGTGTCTAGCTTACATGATGTTGAGGAACCTCTGCCTTTTGATGAAGAATTCAAAAAATGGATGGCTACCATGCAATCAAAATATGATGCACTTATAGAAAATGACACATAGACGTTATGTGATTTGCCTCCTGGAAAAAAGGCCATTGGTCCGAAGTGGGTTTACAAGTCGAAACGCAAACCAGATGGTGAGATTGATCGCTATAAGGCTCGACTTGTTGCAAAGGGTTATGCACAGCAAAATGGCATAGGTTATGAAGATTCCTTTGCTCCCACTTGTTGTATGACTACTGTGCGTTTTCTATGTGCATTGGCAACTCATTTTGGTTAGAATGTACATCATCTAGACATTGTTACTGCTTTCTTGAATGGTGACATATTTGAGGAAGTTTATGTAACAAAGCCGCGCGGTTTTGTCAAGAAAGCACAAGAGGATAAGGTGTGCAAATGTAACAAAGCTTTGTATGGGTTGAAGCAATCTCCCCATGCTTGGTATAAGAAGGCTGACTGGTCAAAACGAGGCTTTTGTAACAGTCCAACAGAAAGCACATTCTATGTAAAGCGTGAGGGTGATGGACTTCTCATTGTGGTTCTTTATGTAGATGATTTGTTGATCACATGACCTAATGAGAGATGTATTGCTGAATTTAAGGCTGATTTGAATGCTACTTTCAAGATGAAAGATTTGGGACTATTGCATCATTACTTGGGTATACAATTTAAGCAGTGTGATGGTGGTATTGCCTTGTGTCAGAAAAGTTACATAGAGACATTGCTATGTAAGTTTGGACTTGACGATTGCAAACCTATTGCCACTCCCATGGAAAAAGTTTTGAAATTGAGTCTTCATGATGCTGGTGATCCTGCAGATGTCACTCTTTACCAAATTGCTATTGGATGCCTCATTTATGTATGCAACACGAGGTCGGATATTCAGTTTGAAGTCTCACAGGTCAGCAGATTTATGCATAGCCCAGGGTCTAAGCATTGGCAAGATGTTAAGAGGATTTTCCGTTACTTGAGTGGAACTTTACATCTTGGCTTGTTCTATCCAAAGGGGGATCATTGCCAAACTTACATGACTTTCCGACTCAGATTGGGCTGGTTGTTTTGACACGCGAGTGTCCACAAGTGGTTTTTGTTTCATGCTTGGCAGTTCATGTTTATCAGCAAGAAGCAACCTATTGTGGCCACTTCTAGTTGTGAGGTTGAGTATAGTGCAGTCTTCACAACTATGGTTAAGTGTGTATGGCTCAGACGCCTTATGGCTGATTTACGTGTTGGACAGGACACTGCCAACACTATCTACACTGACTGTCAGAGCGCATTGGTAGTTGCGAGGAACCCAATTTTTCATGCTCGCACAAAGCACATTGAGGTGCATTACCACTATGTCAGGTAGAGGCTCTCATCAGGAGAGATTAGCTTGGCTTATGTGCCACCACAGGACAACCGTTGCAGATATTTTCACAAAGGCATTTTCTCGTAAGAAGTTCAAAGCTTTCCGCAAAGCTTTGGGCTTACTCCCCTTTGTGGACTGATCATGTCCTCAGGGCATGGAACTTTCCTTTACTCATGTGCCAGCTCTCATTCACCGCATCACTCCAGGGGGGATTTGTTACCATATACATGTGGTAATGATGTGTGTGAACACACTTAGGACCATCGAAGCATTTTTTCCCTCACTAGGAGGTTTTTCCCCCGTGCATTGTATATACGCCCATCGTTCTAGGGCTATCTATCCTTCCATTGCACACTAAGTAAAACACTCTCTATTGTGTGCCTTGAGCTTCCTTCATCTTCTCCAAGATGTGTGTGTTTTCTTGACACCTTAATTCCAACAATGTTGCAGCTTCCATAGCCAGCAAGGAAGCTGTGTGGTTATCTTGTCTAGTGGGAGATCTTGGTATACATCAAACTCCAATGTTACTTTGTGACAGCTAGAGTGCAATTGCATTAGCAAAGAATCCCGTGTTTTATTCCAAATCAAAACACATCAAGGTCAGGTATCATGTGATATGGGATAATTTGGCTAGCAAACGCATTGAGTTAGCCAAAGTCCCCGCGGATGAGAACCCAATGGATGCTCTGACAAAGAGCCTATCTTCAGTGCAGTTTACACATTGCATACATATGATGGGTGTAGGGTGAATCTACATTCATGATTCACGCTTGTACAGGTTTGTACATACATAGTCCACTTTGTCCATGTTGGCCTTCAAGTGGAATTGGCCAACATTTTGTATGCATTTCAAACAAGTTCTCAAAAAAAACATTTATTATCGTCGGGAGACCTCACGAAAGGATTTTAACACGATAGAAACCCAATTCATTGTTCTCATTTTGTGAGAGCCTCACATGAGGTTTTCTATTTTTTGAATACTAAAATCTATCAAGTGTTTTATCAAAGCCGACCTGATTGTTGGTTGCTACAATTTTCTAAGGTGTGTCGAGAATGAACGTATGTGAAGTGTTGTCTTGTTCCTTCATCCACTTACCACTTAGGCAAGCAAGTTGCATTGTATGACTCAAACTAGTTTGTTATCCATGTCATGTGTGTGTTAGGGTAAAACCCCCAATAAGGAGACCCTTATTATCAAATTCTCATCCCTTGTGTTGTGTGTATAGTGATGAATGTAACTACTATCGACGACTTGTTTAAAATTAGCAAGTATATGCAACTGTGAATGTGTATGCATGAATCAAATGTATTGGTGAATATGTATGTAGGTATGCAATCTTGTGTGTGATTGTATTGATACTCTCTAATATACAATTCTGAAAAAAAAAAAAACTTTGCGATTGCTTTTCGTATGCAAGAACCTATGTTTATCCTCAAGTATGTATCTGCATATGCAATGCAACACAGTGTTCAAGAAAAGAGTAGCTGAGCTTAGCCTTGAGCCATTTGGAAATGCAAATGGCCTTTTGAAACAATAGGAAAAAGGAAAAAAATCTAGTAAAGATACATAGTGTAAAAATGCCAAAAATATTACCAGTTATTTTGCATTTTCTCTTGTTTAGGATTTCCTTAAAGGGATTTATGTATGTTTGGCGAGTAGAAATTTCCCAAACACTGGTTCAACACCAGAAAACCCAAGGTTCATAGATAGCTTCTCTTTTTAGATAAAAACCAAGATAGGAATAACCAGTACTTTTAGTGAAATATACACTATAAAAGACTAAATTTTTTGTAAATCTCGATCAAATGTTAATTGTTATAAAACTAGACAATGGTGTTCTGATGTCATTGTTCCCAAAAACAAACCATGCCAAAGTGTCGTGGCCCAAAAGTTGGTTGTCGAACAATTTCTACAACTAAAGAGAAATGGAAGTTACATTATGGTTGAAAACCTTTGAAAAGAGAAAAATCATAACATCACAGAGGTCCCTTGGACTTTTATTATGCAAATTTGTGGAGGACATAGCTTTTTTTTTTTACAACACACCAAAGGGCCCACAGGGGAAGGTGCTTATCCCTTCCAAATATTAGCCATGAAACATGGTCAGGCAAGGGCCACATACCATCGGGCAAGATCCACAGAGAGAACTCGTAGCAACAAGCTAGGAACCTCCTCCTCTGGTGACCCAACCCAGGGGGGGGATGGACTCGAGTGTGCAAGGACAAGAGCCCTAACAACGTGAACACAAGGTGAGAACAAGATGTCCCTCTAGAGGGGACCCAACAGCGGATTTGAACCCACAACCCCTCGATTAAGAAGCCAAAGCCTTACCATTACACTAACTCTTTGGGGATTGTGGAGGACAATAGTTCTCAGGGTGGAGATCATTCTTCACTAAGTGATGCTACAATGTGAAAAATATCCAAGAGGTTTGTGAGACGACATGTTACAATTGTGTTCAGCATGGTGCATTCCATGGTTGTAAATATTTTCAACCAAAAAATAATATTCTATGCTTGGAGTTGTTCTAAGTGAAATAGGATTGTGTGTGTGTGTGTGTGTGTTTGTGTGTTGTGGGGGGGGGGAGAGAGAGAGAGAGAGAGAGAGAGAGAGAGAGAGAGAGAAATGAAATGAAATGAAATATTATATTAACGTCTTCAAAAGCCCAAAATGACCTATGAGACCAAAAAGTTACAATTGGTGAATCTGATACCATGTCTGAGTACGGAAATTACCAAGTTACAAAGTTACCAAGTTACAAAGAACTAACACTAAGGCACTAACGAGAAAGGGAATAAAGGGGGGGGGGGGGGGGGGGGGGGGGGGGTTTGTGGGTTCAGATGAAATCTCTCATCGGTCGTTGTCAGATCTCATCGACTTCCTCCATGGTCAGAACGCTGGTTGAGCCTCTTGCATGTCGAGCTAGAGTGATCTGTATCTTCTGTTGCAACCTTCGTCGGTAGTGAGAGACCCCCCGAGGTCGTGGACGTCTGGATCTGCCAAGTTCAGTGGCTCTCTCAAGCAGTGTACCTCTAGTATGAGTAGGATGTAATGACTGCTCTGTTTGCTCTCCTCTGTGTGGTGTAAAGAACTCTGTGATTCGTCTCTGAGACTGTCTTTCCCCTGATGTCCTCAGCAAGCTCTCCCTAAGTCTGCACAGCTCTAGCAGGAACAATCCGAGACACTTCTGACCCTTGTATCTCATGACTCTAGAAAAAGGTATGAACCCTTCTCTGAACAAGCAGTGTAAGCGTCCGCGTATCTCATAGTATGTCGGGCAGTGGCATGTGTAGTGCAGTTCTGTCTCTGGCTCTAAGTTACATAGGTGACATATCCTGGCTCTTGCCGGCACCCCTCGGAATCGGCCAGTCTCGATCTGGAGCTGATGTGAGGATGTGCGCATCTGTCCAATAGCGCATCTTATCCCATGAGATAAGTGTGTATCCATGTATGGTGGCCTAGTCACAAAGCCGTGCTCCGTGAGTTGGAGAAGATGCTCTTTGTAGAAGGCCATCTTCGTGCACAACTCCTGTGTCGGTTGTATCCATGTGCTCCTGGTATTTAGTTGAATTAGATCCTGACGTATGAGCCCGGTGATCTCTGTCTGTGTAAGAGACAAGGAGGGTGCATCCAAGGAGTATTGAAGCGGAGGTAATCTATCCATATTGAGACCATGTGACTGGAACCATGATGCCATCTATCCATACCAACATGTTGTATTGCCTTGTAGAGCTAGTTGTCGAGATGACTCCAGGCCAAGCCGAGCGTATCTGTCTCTGGGGAGATCCCATAAACCGTGCGTAAAGGAAACTGATCTTGTCAGTGCCTCCACCACAAGGGGGGGGGGGGGGGGGGGGGGGGGGGGGGGGGGGGGGGGGGGGGGGGGGGGCGGGGGGGGCGGCTAGCTCGGCTCGGATAATCTCATGTGGTACTGAGGCCTTAGCCCGAATCATCCGAGCGATCATAGAGACCAGAGGCCTCTCCATACATCTCCATCCATCTGTATTACCAGCTCTCCCATGGTGGTCTACTGAGGGTCCCAATACCTGAACTCCATAGAGCATAGCTGGAGTCACTAGAGTGTCAAAGAGCCATAGCTTTGTTCGCGGTTCCTGAAACTGAACCTGCAAACACATCCTCTCCAATCCTCCCAAAGCTGCATATGCTCTCGTCAGTCTAGTCTCTGATGCTCTCCTTAGTGAAAACACCGGTCCACTGAATACTACCCCAAGATAGGTATATGCATCTGTGTACTCCACAATCTCCTGGCCAACATAAATGTGGATTCCGACCTCCTGACCCACTGTGGTGTGGTGTTGAAACCATAACCTTGGTTTTTCCCAGATTGACCGACAATCCACTGTCACGAGCAAATGTATGCAGAGCATCCAAATGACATTGCATCCCCTCTGGGAGTCTGAAATAAACACAATATCATCAACATATAGTAATAGCGGAATCCATGTCCCTGCTAGCTGAGCCCCTCTGTCTCCTTGCCATTCTACATAGTCTGAAAACTCATCCACATACATCCCAAAAAGAGTCGGGGATAGTGGGCATCCCTGCTTTACTCCAATAGTGGAGTGGACCATGTCAGACATTCCCTCAGTGGTGCGTACCCGTCCCATCACTATCCTGTATAGAGCCAGACTACCCCATATCAGCTCTGTAGGCACACCCATGTCCTGTAGTCTGTGTATAAGTATGGCTCTCGGCACTGTGTCAAAAGCTTTGCGGAAATCCACAAAGCTACAATACATTCTCTTGCCATGGTGTCTACCCTCCTCAATAATAGCTCTGAGTGTCAGAATCTGGTCAAGAGTGGAGAAACCTCTCTTGAAACCTGCTTGCCCTGGTGCTCTTATTCCCTCTTGCTCTGCCCATCTACTGAGCTCCTGCTCAAGGACGGATGCATACAACCTAGCTAATGTGTGGCCAACCATGATGGTGTGATAATTCGCGGGAATCATGGGATCTCCTGACTTGAAAATAGGCACAATCGTAGACATACTCCAGGTCTCCGGGAAGCCTTCATACATGGCTCGATTAAACATCATAGCCAGGAGCTCTGTAAGCATATCCCTGGCATGGATGAAGTGCTCTGCTACCAGACCATCATGATCATGCGCTCTCCTTGTCTTCATCCTGTCAATGGCTTTCCTTACCCTCTCGGCAGTAAAGAAAGAACATGTCTCTGGGCATGTCTCTAGTGGGTCCGACAGAGGTGGTTGCCCTGATGCTGTGTAGAGAGATGTGGCATATTCCCCCATGTCTCAGTGGAGGTGACCGCGGGTGGTGGTGAAGCTCATGGAATAGCCTCCATGCTTCGCCTGAGTCCTGACTTATAAATAGCTGATATAGATCCTGCTCTAGCTGAGATAGATAGGCCCTTTTCTTTTGTCGCACCAGGCGGCGAAAGATAATCTGTGAGTGTCGATGTGTTGTAATACCTGAGAGCACGAAAGATAATCCGTGAGTGTCGATGTGTTGTAATACCCGTGAGCACTTCCCTCTGTAGTTTGATCCTCGTCTCTTTGCACTCCTCATCATACCAACTATTCTAGGGCATGTTCCCAGATCGTCTCCGTGTGTGCTGGCTGTGGGGGTATGCCTCTCATGATGCATCATGGAGCGTCTCTGTAAAAATCTGAGTGAGTTCATCTAGTGGCCGTCCCGGATCCTGGGTGCATAGCTGCATGTATATCTCATCCATATACACAGAATCCGTCTCCCACATGAAGGTATACCGAGTGTGTATGGGGACCCCACCTAATGGAGCTGTGCTGAACTGAAAGGTCAGGGTGAAAGATACGATAGCATGATCAACTGCTACTCCAACTGGCCTAGTGCCCACCATGAAATCGTGAAAGAATGGGATGAGACCTGGCTGGGCCATAACATAATCCATTGTGCTTGCACCATGTTGGTGTGGAAAGCAAGTAAAACCTCCAGCTGTCAAAAATCTTTGTAGGCCATTCACAATGGCCAATCTGTGTGCGGTTCCCATATCTATCAAGTATCTACCATACTCAGTGTATTCCTCATCCTGTGATAGTCTGGATAGACACATCTCTGTGACGTCCAGCTCCCTGAGCATCTCTTCGGAAGTATCATAAAATATTGTCTGGTGGTGGGCAGTCCTAGCATTGAAATCCCCTAGTATGATAATGTCACCATCCTTGGAAAACTCCCATATGTCATTATCCAAAATAGCAAAGGGGGATTGTCCTCTAGGTGATGCATATACTGACGTACTAGGAGGAAAGTAACAAATAGCAATGTAGAGGTATGTGCCCGTCTCTGCCCTGAGCCTCACCCACATGTACCTAGCTTGTTCATCCTTGCGTGCTATATATATCATTGGCTGCAGTTCCTCTCTGAATAGAACTGCCACTCCCCCTGAGCCCCGTCCTCGATGCTCCGATCTGGTCTCTTGTTTGCAGGCTGTCTCCCATCTATATCCGCTCACCTGTGGCATGGATTGTCCCGGTGCTTGATGCGTCTCAGAGTAGAAAATGATGTCTCTCCCCATAAAGCTATCCTCAAAGGCCCCTACATCAAGACAGAGTGACCCGTTACAATTCCAGGTTGCCATCTTTAGTGTGGTCCCATAGGTCTTGCACCGTCATGCGGGGTGTCGCTCCAATATCACCACCTTTCCATCCCTGTAAAATGCAATCTTCCCCTTTTCCCTTGCTGCTCTTATTTCCGGCATTACTTCTTGCATATGAGCAATCTGCGAGAGGGTGAGGTCATCTCCAAGAAAGATGCCCGTCTTCTTTAGAGTCGCTCTCTTCTTCAAGAAGTCTTTCTTCGCTTCATCGCACCTCTGCAAGCTCTTTCTTGAGTAGTGCGATTTCCTCATCTTGGGCCTTCACGCGATCTTTTAGTGTACGTATCGTGCTTTCCTGTGCTGCCACACGTGCGTCGAGGCCGTTAATAGTACCTAAGAGGTGGCGGTTGATCTTGCAGATGGACTCGCTTAGTTCTTCTTTGCATTTTTGGATGGCATCTTCCACCAGGTCATCCTTGCTATTCGGCTTTCTCATGATTGAGAGGCCGCGACAAAACGGGGGGGGGATACCGGAGAGAGGAAGAGTCGCGGTCTCTTCTTTTTTTTTTTTTTCTTCTACGCGAGCAGACGTATTCTCTCTCCACGCTCTCGGATTTTCTCTCTCTACGCATTCTCTCTCTACCCCTCAAATCCATCCACTCTCTCTCTCTACGCCTAAAATTCTTTCTCTCTCTACGCTAGGAAAAGACCACTCTCTCTACGCTGCAACTCCCTCCTCTCTCTACGTTCGTGCAAAAGGGGGCATTCTCTCTCTACGCGGGGGGGGGGGGGGGGAGGCGGGAGCAGCGGGAGAGAGGCCTTTGGCTGCGGGTGGGCGCGAGGGCGGGTGCAGTGCAGCCGAGAGAGAGAGAGAGAGAGAGAGAGAGAGAGAGAGAGAAGGGTAGTTGCACAACAATTTTCCAATAACTTGCCCAATACTTTGATAATTAAGTAATGCTTAGAGTGTAAAAGGCTTCTTAGAAAGGAGAGGTAGTTAGGGAAGGATCAATTGAGACTAAGCACCATTATAGCTTTGGTATCATATTCATCAAAGAATATAGGTCATACATCTTGTATAGTCTTCCTTTTCTTCTTGCATTGTGTGTATGCATGGGAAGTATTTTACAATTCTTGTGAAGGCTTTGCTCACCGGGCTTTCTATCTACTTCGTCGAGGACAAGCACTCAAACTTGCAATGTTTTAAGTATTATGAATCTTATCTCCATCCTGTCGAAGTAGCTCCGATGAGCATGGCTCACTTTTCTAGAACATGCCACTTTAGAACTCTCAACAAAAACAAGACTAAGTATTCCCTTTGTGGTCCGCTTCAAACTTGCAACCAAGGTGTCATGACTCTTGACCGACAATTTACATGTTTTTGGGCATTCGTTGTGCATGATTTGTAAGAGTAAAACTCTATGCCGCCTTTCAAAAAATATGTCAAAATAGATCTCAAATTCCTCAAGAATGGCAAGCATATTCAAAGATTTTTGCAGTAAAACTATAGAAAATTTAAAAGGTTTCTTACATTAAAAATTGTGTTTTAGAGGTTAGTTTCAAAATTTGGACATGGAATAAGGCTTTCATAGAGCACTGCAATTACATGATTGTGAACAAAGCAACAGTTGTGAACTTGTAGCTACCAAATGTATTGCTCAAATGTGCCACTCTTCCTCAAGGCATGGCATGCATAACAAGGTAGGAGCTAGAGCAGCAAACTTCTCCTACCAAAGCTAACAAGAAGGCATTCCTCCTAATTTAGTACTTGTAACCAAGTTGGTATTTCGCAAAGGGTGGCAAACTACTTCACTACTGTCAAGTATTTCACAACATTTACAAGTAAGATCAATGCATTCTCTCTTCTTCCTTTTGTGATGTTGGCTTCATGGTGGGTGGCTGGCTGGCTGGGTAGGTTTGTAAATTGTTTGTCAGAGCACTTTCGCACGCAGCTGTTGGCAGAGTTTCAATGACTCTGGCACTTTTGGCCTCTTCTGTGCAACAAAGCCATGGAAAGTTCAACTCTGCCAATTTTGGCAAAGTCAGCTTTGGTGATTCATTGTTCGGAGGAAGGGACAAAGGCAACAGGCAGACGCAAGGTTCGCCAGTTCCACGGAAACAAAGCAATCTAATGTCAGCTTGAGCCAAGCTTTTGCTCCATTCAAAACCTACCTAATCAGAGCGAGACAATGTGCAGGTTCTAAAAGAACTGCAAGCCTCTTATATAGGGTGACATAATGGTACATCATGGGGTACATCAACATCCTATGTTCTGCCACCTTGCACACCTTCCTAGCTCATACTCGAGTCTTGTAAGCTAGTATTCGATGGATAAATTCTTGCTTGATAAACTATGGGACAATTGTGCATGAATACATTCATGCACAGACTCTATTGTGCTGCTGCAATAACTAACATAGAACATAATCTCTTCAAATCAGGGAAAGGACCAAAAACAATCCCCCATGACCACACAACATATGCATTTTGGAATAGCAAATGTGTATTTTTGCCCATTGGTAAAAGAGAACCCAAAAACATGTGATGTACCAAATCTGGTATAGTTACGTTAAACATCTGGTAATGTGTCAACCAGCTTGTGTAGATGCTAATTATTTGTGTGGAGTGCGTGCGTTTGGCCCCTGACAATGGCATGCACCAAAGAAAATTACACTCAAATGGAAGTTGCAACACTCGATTCAGAGAAATCGGAACAGAGTTTCGAATAATTAAGATAAACTTTTGATCTCACCGCAAGTTCTGATTGGCAACCCAAAAGTTTGGATTTTTTTCAGCTAATGAGTGATTTTTCATGCAATATCAACCCCTATTGGTTGAAGTCTAAGGGGCAACCATTAGTGGCCCTAGACACATCCCAAGAAACCAAAGAATATCACAACTCGACTGCACAAGTGACAAAGACAAGGTTGGATTAGTCCTATAAACAGAAAACTGCACATGTTTTTGAATTCAAAGCGCACAAAATAGCAATTGTAAACAAGGAAACAGGCATGAAACCAATTAGGTTTCAATTTAACCCAGTGGATTAAATTCTTGCCAACAGATGTGTTCCTACATAGAAGAGACACAATTTCCTCTTTGGGTCCAACACTTTGAGAATACAACAGAGTAACAGAAAAAGGTTACTCAATGAATGACAAAGACCGCCTCATACAGGTACTTGTGCTCCTAAAAGAGATTGGCTCTGTCGAGGAGGAAGATCAAATGGTAGAGGGAGACGACATGACAGAGGGTTCCACTTCTCGTCAATAGAAGTGCTTGAACTGTGACAGGGTGAAGATGCTGAATGTTATGGAGTTCTATATTGCTGCAGGAACTTTCACCTTCAAGCCTCTCATTATCAAGGTTTCGGTCTTTAAATGAGGAGACGTTTCTAGAAGCCGAGATAGGCCCACATAATCCTTTTGTGCTGAATGAGACACCAAATCCAGCGCCATGCTGCAAATCGCAAAACATAACCAGGTAATTAATCAGTCTGCAAAGGCTTATTATTACAGGCCCAACCTATGTTAAAAGATTTGAAAGAAATAATTACTTCAAGAAACCACTAGTTCTAGTATCGAACGGGGCAACCACACTATATACCAAAGGATACCTGCGGTTTTCGAGATTGGTACCAGAAGGCAAGTATGAGAAAAAGCCCTGAAGCAGTACAATAACTCACATAAGAAAACAACAATTTGACTTCTGAAGTTTTTATCTGTGAAAGACTACACTGAAATAGATTTATTACCTTGAAAATAGAAGTGAATGAGGGCTGCTCTGACTTCACCCGCTTGTTTGGCAGCTCAGAAATCTGTAAAGTCCTCTTCAGATTTTGAGATTGCTTCAGATCCTGCAGTTCAAGAGCCACAGCTTCCAATGCTCGTAACTCTTTGTTTTCAGCTTGAAGCGATAGAATTGCTTGGTGCATAGAATGTTTCTCATTTTCAAGCACTTGCAAACGCTTATTCAGCTGTTGTATTTCAGCTCCAGAAAGGCTTGAACTCAAGTTCTTAACCTCCGCAGAATCAGGAGGCGTAACATCCATAGTTTCCATAATTGGTGCCATCAGCTCTGATGGTGAATCAGGCTTTTCAATGGAACCAAGCTGAGCTCTGTGACTACTATCAACCTCTGGAGATCTGTAGCATTCATTATGCAAGCCTTCATTCAACTGATAACCAACCTCATAAACATCATGCACACCCTCAACCGTGTCGCTAAAATTGTCATAAGGATGTGCCAAAATGTGACTGGTATTCCTGCCTTGCGATTCCAATGAAGCTTGCATCTGGTTCCTACATGATGATATTTCCGAACCCTTCAACTGTTCAATCTCAGCTTCAGGCCCATGTGAACCCCCTGTGCAATCAAGCTTCCCGGGCATTTCAACAGACTCCCTTTTCACTATGTCAACTTTCTGAGGGTCAAGTGTACTACAAGATGTCGGATCCAAAGAGCTGGCATTCACCTGTTGTTTACAAGATGTAAACCCAGGTGTTTGTGGAGTTGGTGCAATGGTTTCAGGAAGATCAAATTCAAAACCTTTACCATCAACTCCAAAAGTCTCAAGGCGGTGTTCAAGCTTCATGATGCGATCCCAAAGAGATCTACTTTGCTCATCTGTGCAAAAAGCTGGAGGCTCTGCCTGGCATTCTGAAAAGGATTTTCCAGAAGACGGTGAGGGGATCTGCTCCAAAGTATCACCGTTGCCAATTCCATGAATAGCTCCATGAATGAAACTCATAGAATTATCAACACTTGTGCTGTAATCTACTACCTTGTCATACATTGTTCCAGGCCACTCTTTGTTGTACTGCATCTCATTGCAATTCATCATCTCTTCAGTTGATTCACCAGCCCGATTGAAAAAATCTTCCAAGTTACCTCTAATACTGTCTGATGCAAAACCTTTTAAACTTCTGCCAAATGTCCTTCCACTGAACTCAGAAATTATGGGCTCCTCTTTGAAAGAACCCCTTGGACGATCATTGACATAAAGGCTCAACTGTTTCGAGTCACAAGACACTAGCTCTGTTTGTTGGTTGCTATTGCTGTAATTCTCCATATCTAGATACTTAGGAGTCATGTTTTGAAGAGGCTCTCCAGCCTCAATTGCCAGAAACATCTGCCTACATGCTACAAGCTCATTTTCAAGTGCCAAAGCTTCTTCTTCTTTGTTCATGAGCATTTCTTTCAGCAAAGAGATGGCCTCCTGGTTATGAAGTTCCCTTTCCTCTGCCATTCTTTTAAATTGCCTAGCTTCCATGAGCACTGCTGCTTTTTCCTCCTGAAGCCGTGCAATCATCGACATTGCCTCATTCGCTGCAGAACTTGCAGCATTCCTTTCCTCATCTAGCTCTGTCTGCAAAGATCGGTGAGCTTCTCTCTCAGCATGCAAGGTTTCTTTGAGCACCATTACTTCATTGTATGTGTGAAGATTATTCTGCTTGAGAGTAGCTTTGGGGTCCAAGTTTGTGCTATCCTTAAGGCCTGGCTTGAGCCAGCGTCTCTTCTCCTTGGAAAGGTTCTCCGCGTCCTCAAGTGTGTCAGGCCGTCCTTCGTTATCTCTGGGTAACCTATCCTTACACTCTGAAAGCACAAAGACATGTAAGCCTGCAGATGTCTGCAAATTGACTTGCATGTGAAAGAATTTTGTATGATGCAATATGAGCAGACTATGTGCATTAATAAAGAAGTACCTGAAGGGTTGGTCCTAGAGGAGCCCCTATGCTGGCTACTACTGCTTTCATCACAATCTCCGAACACTTGAAGAGGATCTGAGAGACTCTTTCGGATGGATGCAAGGTGCCGATGCGGGCGCAGATTTTGTGACGTGCAAAGAGTGCTATCCACTTTTCGAGCTTGGGGGGGAAGCTCACATGCAGACGAAGGCAGCTTCCTCTTCACAGAGCGCTGCCAAGATGACGGCTTGCCTTTACCATCCCCATGGCTTAAGGGGTCTGTGCGATCTTCTGTTCTCTTTGATAGGTAGCTTCTGCGATCGCTTGTGGACTTCATGATGCCAGAAAAGCAGAGTCCTAATCCGACAATCCTTCCTCCATTGCAGCTGCTAAACTCTTGAGGTAATAAAACAGCAAGCTGCTTGAGCGAAGATCGTCATGTACAAGCCATGTTCAGTAGCCTGCAGGAGTACGGAAGACAATGAAGAGTACCCTTTTCAAGAACGCTCGCCATCGCCATGGCTAACGGGTCGCTGAGCAAGACGACGCACATTGAGGACCCAACGGATCTATCTCAGCCTCTCTGCATTTCTAAACCTTATATGGAGCCATGAATGCAGTTCCAAAGAAAATTTTAAAGTAGTCCTTCGACTGAACGGTCCATTTATATAAATTATTAATAACTTGGAGTAGAAGGAGGCCCCACCATATCCTGTCCCTAACAATGAATGCACCTAGCTTCCATTCTCACGTGAGTGTGTGTGTGAGTGTGTGTGTGTGTGTGTGTGTGTGTGAGAGAGAGAGAGAGAGAGAGAGAGAGAGAGAGAATGTTCAATATTTATAACAATGGAAAGAGACACAACTATGGAAGATGATGAGCAAAGATGGGGCAAGAGGCACTTACAGGTAAATTATAGGTGTGTGAAGATTGCAAATCGGGTCGTCCGGAATGTCAACCTTTCGTACTCGTCTTTCATTTTTTTTTGGAAACACATGAAGAATGAATGTTAGATGTTGCTTTCTGTACACAGTTTTTATCTAGGTGCTTTCAATCCTATTCATGTTCATGCACATTCTACACTACAAGTGATTATATATTGGACACACCACACACACGATCTTCAGATGAGTGTGCGGGGGAAGGCGGTGCTATTCTCTCCTATCCTTATGATGAAAAGGCGCGCTCTCCTTTTTGCTAGCACGGAGGGGGCCTTAGTGTTCGGAGCAGGGTTTGGGCTCCGAACGTTAAAAAAGAGTTCTAAAGAAAATGTACAGAAAGAGTGCTCATGTTTGTTGCCGAAGAAGCTTGATTTTGTTATACACCTGGATTTGCATTTGCAAACTTGTTATCTACAAGAGAAAAGAATGGAAGCAAGTATGCTATGATTACTTCTAAGTTGTCAATTATGGGATTCGATTGTAAGAAGATTGTCTAACGTGTTTGCTTGGGGGGGCTCTTGGGGGCTATTGTGCTTTGTCATAATTGCGATCTAGAATGAGCAAAAACCTTATTTGCACCCAACCTAGTTTATTTGCGGTGTTGAACTACAATTTAAATGGATGCCTAAGGTGAGGAAGCCCAAATTAATCGGAATAACCATCATACGAACATAGATGCTCACTGCTATCAACTTGACTCCAAGTAAGTGTTGTCATGAGAGACAACATTGTCATGGAAACTAAACACAATAGATAATCAACCAAATTTTCACCAATTAATAAACAAAAATCTAGTTGATAGACATGCCTGACTTCAATTTATAAAATATTTGTTTTGGCTTTACCTAGAAAAATTAGCCCCTTGATGGACAAACTCATCCTAAAAGAGCAGAAGGGGTTTTTTCCTGGGGGATTCGTTTTATATGCTATCATTTCTTTATGGGAAGGCATGGAGTATGTTGAAGAATTTGGCCAAAAGTTCTTCTTCTTCAAATTTGATTTTGACAAGGTGTCACAGATTCAAACATCAAGTTCATTCTGGAAGATCCTAGAAGCAATGAGAAGAATCTAGAAGGTTACAGTTGGGTAAACAAGTACACAATGCTTGTGGATTTTCCTATTTCAAAAAGCAGGGTCTCATTGCTTGCTCTTGAATGGACAAGAAAGAAATTTTGTTTGCTTCTAATTGTTATGGAATGAGAAAGGTGAGGTAGAGTGCTTGGTAAGTGATGGAAAGAAAACACTTGCATGTCCTGATGTTGTTGTGAAGTATAATGCATGTAAGGCTAGATATGATGTTCTTGACAGCACGGTGCTTGGTAATGGATAGAGTTTGCAAACTATGGTGTATGGTTTTAAGTGGTGGAATGCACACTTTTGGGGTCTCATGGATTTTGTATATAGAAACTATTGGATCATTTGGCAAGACCTCTATGGGAAGAGGGATGCGTGCATGTTTGACTTTATGGTACGCATGCATGAGCAATTGGTAAACAATGCTTTTAGGCCTTATGTATGTAAGAGGTTGGTGGTTGAGGATGCATACAATGGCCATTGTCCCATACGTTTGCATGATGTAGCCAGTAAGTTTGGTGTGGTAGCTCTACAAAACAAAAGAAGCTTATGTTTGAGCACATGGATGTGGAGGGCTCAAAGCTGTCTCACACCATTTGGGGTTGTGGTAAGTGCAAAAAGAACATTTGTGTGGAACCTTGCTTCAAGGACTACCATGCAAGGGTTGTGGTGGCTTTTCTTTTTGATGGTCACACCAGAAGTAGACAATGAGAGCCACCATTATGTAAGTGTTGAATTGTGTCTTATGGGTCTCTGAGCATGTCTTTGTACATGGGTTTCGTGGCTACTTTTTCATAGGTGTCTTTTGTGTTTTTGGAGGAGAGTGTGGATGCATGGTCTTTGTGCTCGATCCCTTGACTTTTTGGTAGCTCCCTTTTCCTTTTAGTGAATCCTTGGTCTTTTTGGTTGATGCCTTGTCTTTTTTCCATCCTCCTGGTCTTTTTTCTTGATGCATGGTCTTTTGACCAATGCATGATCTTTTCTGGCTGATGTGTCTTTTCATAGGTAAAGTTACCATGTGTGTTTACAGGTGGTTGTAGGAGCATTAATTACTTAGAGCGAGTGTGTATTTGACACCCTTTCATGATGTTTCTTGGTGTTTGCTTTATGGATTCAGGTTTCTTTGTTGCAAGTACTTATTGTGAGTGGAATTATGATGCAAGACGGAATGTCTTTTGCACCTCTTACTAATTGGATGTGGTATTATGATTACAGTTGGCAAACCTTGCTCCTTTTTGGGTTGTCACAATAGATTTGCGACTGGATGCCATGTGGTTTAGGGCTGGCCTTTTTTGTCATGCTTTTTGCATTTATGGCATGCATTCTAGCTTCACTTGGAATCGAGAAAAAACATGGCTTTAGCTTATGGTAAAGTGTTCACGAGTTTGGTAATGGGTTCACTACTTGTGGTCTTCTCTTATGATATGGATTATATAGTTTGTAGATGGGTTTATGGTTTCTTTGAACCATCAATTCAAGCTAGGGTTTTCATCCTATGGTGTCAATGTGTAAATGGTCACTTTACACTTATGGTATCAATGTGTTTATGGTCATTTCACTCTTATGGTGTGAATGTGTAAATGGACACGGATTGCAAATTTGAAGCTAGTATTGCCACTTTTCTCATGTGGTATCAATGTGTTTATTTATGATCATTTTACTCTTATGGTATCAACGTATAAGTGGACACTTCATTGTGTTGGTATCAATGTGTTTATGGTTACTTTGCTCTTATGGTATCAACATGTAAATGGAAATTCATTTTGTGCTCATGTTTTATTTGCTTATTTGCTATGCTATGTGAATGTCGAAGTCCGTGGCTTTATGCATGTGTGCCATGCAGATGCAAGCATCTTTGTACTATAGGATATGGACCGTTCTCTTTACATTGAGTCTTTTGGAGTGAATGTGTCTAGAGTATGGAGACGAGAAAGTTTGGATCGGTCTCACTTTGCTTTGATATGGTAATATGTATATGAAGAGCACATTCCAAGTTCCAATCACAAGTATGTAGTCCTTTACACAAAGTACTTGCCAATGTGTATGAAGAGCTCATTCCAAGTTCCAATCACAAGTATGTAGTGCTTTACACAAAGTACTTGCCAATTGTGGCATTTGGTTGCCAAAGTAATTGTTAATTATGACACAAAGTGCTTTATACAATTTATTTTCTTCACCTGTTGTTGTATATTTCTATCTTATCTTGTTATCCTCAGTCTTCTTTAGTCACTCTGACACACCATTGTCTTTGTAGAAACTAGTAATTTTTATAAAGTGTCCTTTCAATCTCTCATCATCATATTATTGTCAGCTCATCACTATCATGTACTTTATCATGGAGTACATGTATTATCCTTACAACAAGGGAGTCGATTCAAGCTAGCAATTTTGGTCATCCGTGATACAATTTACTAGTATTACAGTGTTGCATTGCATCAAAATAGCTCATTATGCATAATTGTCTTCTCATTATCAAACAAGTCATGGAAGGAAGTGGCTTCTTTGTGTACATGACAACTAGCAAAGGCTTTAGTGCTCATAAAGTTCTGGGTGCACTAAACTAGACTCTAAGTTAGTCGTTTATAACCTTACATGCTCTTACACCCCAAAATATCTAAAAAGATGCTAAATTGGACTCTCACTTAGTCGTTTACATGCGCTTACACCCCAAACTATCTAAAAAAATGCTAATTTGGACTAAAATGTAGAACTCGTAATTGAGGCTATAGCCACTCATTTACTTGAAACCTATACTATCCTAATTGCCTAGAAAAATGTTGGAATTTTGACACCAATTTTTCTTTGAGAGCACCAAGCTATGCACTAATGAACTTCCCTTTTTATTTATCACTGTAAAAATGCACCTACTTTGAGAGTTTAATACTCCCACTTGGTTGTTAAATTTACTCTTCTGATAACTTTTCCTAAAGCGCATGGGTCTTGTGACTATGCTGAATAGAGATTTTTGTAAGTGGAATCCTCTGCTAGGTGTTGTGAGGTTTTCCTTTAACCTTGTAAAACACATTTTATGTCATGTTAGGTTACTAACCTAGTGTTAAGAATTTAAACTTGATTAGTGGGTAAGCAAGAGATTACTAATGCCAATTGTCATCAATCTGCTTTGGCATCAATTGAGCCACGTTTATGGAATTTAAGATGCACTCTTCCCACTCCATTGCCTCTTTCCGGATGCTTAGTGTCTTCCACTATATTTTCCTTGAGGGCCTTTTCTACTTCAATTGATAAGCTTTCTAGTAACTAGGAGGGCCCAACTTCTATCTCTAATGTAGCTATCTCTGGGAGAGATGAGGCCCAATCTATGTGTTCCATGCATTGTAAGAACTACAAAGCTTTTGTATCTTTCATTGGTGGCTCTAGTGTGTCGGATTGTTCCTTAACTTTGTTCAAGTTCTGCCTTTTGCAGGTTTTCCTTTTTAACTATTCTATCTCCCTAAGATAGTCATCATCTTTTTGCATAAAATTTAGTGAAAGTTCTCATCTTTACATCTGCTCAAGCTTGAGTTCCATATCCAAATCTTTTTTTTTCTCCATTTCTTGATAAGCTTCATATGTTCCCTACAATGCAAGTACTGATGGATCGGTTCTCAGTTGGCTGAGAAGCTAATCTTGACCTTTGCTTCTTGCCTTTGCCTTGGCTAGTTGAATATTGGCCACATTTAGTTGTATGTGTAGCCATTGAGTGCGTGCTCTTGTGTTCAGAAAGGTGGTGGTCATTTCCTTAGACCTCTTCTCGTGATGTAGAGATATTCTATAATATTTCCGCCATATTTGAAAGTTCTTTTGTCTGGCTTTGATTTTCTCCTATTTATCTTTAGCTCTATTGTAGTGATATCATGTAGGAGGTTGTATTCCTCAATGAAGGCATCAACCACCTCTAACCATGTGGTTGCTACATGCAGTTCAAGCTGTTAATTTTGGAGATGGCTTTGTCTGGCATATATTTCTATCTTCATCTTTTCAATGAGCTTGTGGGCAATGCGTACATACTCTTTTACATCTACAAGAGCAACCATTTGTGAAGTGTGGGCTTCCTCCTGCTCATCCATTTCATTCTCCCCTTGTTTGTCTTCTTCTTGTGTTCTTTTGTAGGCAGATTGCTTTCTATGGGGTTAATGCTTGGAGGATCTGGTAGTCTGTGCTTGAAGTAGCTTCATAGGTGAGGATGTAGATGCCTCCTCTATTGGTGGTAATCCTTGAGTGGCTTCAGCATGTTGTTCCTCCATAGGTGGCATATCTGCAATGGCTTATTCAGTGCTTTTTGTCTCTTAAGCAACACATTCTACCTTGGTAGTTTTATCCACCCTTGGGTAGTATCTTCTTATTTTGCAGATTCTTTTTGTGCCTCTTAATTCCACCTTGTTTCTTCTTCTTCATAAAGGTCAGACAGGACTCAAAGATCTAGGTTTGGGGATCATCGTTGTGCGTGAACACTAGATTCTTTTCTCATAGATTGTTTGGGTTAGGCTACTAGAATTCCTCAAAGTCCCCTTTCAAGCTCAAAGGCTTCACATTCCCCTTCTAAGAGATATTCTCTTTGGGTGCGCTCTTCCACTCTCACTGGTGGTGGCACTCTTTCCTTTTTTGGTCCTTTTCACCCACCTTTTGCTTTACTTTAACTTTTCTTCTCTTCTCTTTCTTTGTATCTGAAGGTGATTGTGCTTCTTTGATTGTGTTCTCTTCTAACTTGGCATTGTATTCTTCTTGTTGGGCTATCGCTGCTATAGTTGTTGCCTCTTCTTCTAGTTCCCCAACTCTTACTAGTGTTTTGCCAAGTCTAGTGGAGACTCTGGCTAGGGCCTTTTTGCTCGAAGGGGGTCACTATGTAGAGATCTTGTATAGCACATGGGTTCAAGAGGTATTTATAAAATTGCTTATTCTAAATTTTTTGAGCCATATAGAGTACCCCTTATGTACCATTTTTCTCAATAAAAGACCCCTTATGTACCAAAAATTTCACTTTTTCAATTTAAGACACCCTTTTGTATGTATATTTTCTATAAGGTCATAAGAGAAATAACCCCTTCTACTGAACTCATGTGCTATTCTACATATTTTTGAGTGAAACCCCAAGCCTTCATGGTTTGTGGCACCTATTCATCATCTTCTCCCCTATTGACCAACCAATCATTTTTTGCAGGAGTAGGTGGTAGATGATCTACATGTTCAATATCATGATATGCCAATCTTGTGACTACCTCATGAAATCCTAGATAAGTGATTATACGTAGCTTCTTCAATCTAGTCAGAGCTGTATGTATACACTGGATGTGGTTCACTGGCAAGCTTCCTTACTTCTTGTAGGCCTAGGTGAATGTGGAAGACACAACATGGGTAGGACATGTATACCTTGTTGTCTTCTTCCTTATGAAATGGAAGTATTGATGATGGAGTCTTAGGGCATTGGCCACCTCTCTTTGCTTTAGATCTGCAAATGATGTTGATTGCTTTGTGAAAATGGCAGTAGGTGCCGAGTTGTTGTGCCGGATCATAGCCAATAGCTCATAGGCCCTCTCAAAATCTACCTCGTAGGGTGGTACCTCTATGAAATCCTTAACTCTCACCTTTTGCAATTGTGGATCTAATGTGGGTGCTTTAGCTAAATCAACTTCTTCCTTAGGCCATAAGTGGATGTCCACTTTATTCCCCTCTACATTCTTGAAGACTTCGTGGTAAACCATGACTTGTTGTGCATCTAGATGCTCTTTTCTTGTCTAAGTGACATTGACCTCCTTGAGTGATTGTTCCTCTGCTTGTTATGGTGGTAGCTCTTCCAGTTTGTCCTTCAAAGACTTCTTCACTAGAGCTACCAGTGAGGATGACATAGCTCTTGCATGTAGTGCAAGTTGGAGAATTTTTAGTCTAGAAGTGTTTTTTGCAACTACATGCCTACATACACTTGGGATAAAATTGCTAAAAGACATGCATGGAAGAGAAAATCGCTAGAAGACATGCATGGGATAAAACCTCTAGAAGACATGCATGGAAGAGAAAAGCAAAAAATCCAAACATTACCAAATCCTAAGATAGGTGCACCTATTTTAGGAGTTGTGCATATGAACTTGAAATAGGTGCATGTCATCATGGTTGGATTCCCTAGTACTGTAGAAGTGTGTGTGAAGTTTGGCTAGATTTGGAGCTCAATTGTGGGAGTTAAACTAAAAAGCCTGTCTGCTTTTTTGCTTCCAGGATGACTTTGTGATAACTTAAGTTTGTTGTGTCCATTTTGGATGAAATTTTATGTAAGGGCTCTATACTTTGGTGTACATGGTGGCCATGGTGTAACTTTTGTGAAAATTCCCCAAGAATGGCTATCTATAAAATAGGTGCCCCTATTTTCCAAATATCTATAATCAATGATTTTTTGGCTCTTGAGCTCAAGCATGTGTTCTTGGTGATGAGTGTTGACCTCCCAAGTAATTTGGACTTAAAAATGAGTGCTTGGGATAGTATGTGTCCAAAATAGGCTTTCTACGGGTTTTTGGGCTTTCTAGCCAAAATGTGGTAATTTTTTGATGGCTTAGTAGATTGAACATGCGTAACAAGAGCATAGGAACATGTGTAAACAACTCTTCGTGTAAAAAAGTGCAAATCAATGCAAAATTCAAATAGGTGTGCATAATTTTAAACTTAGTAAAAATGATTTTTTTGGTCTCCTTACTCCCCCAAATGGTTCCTAGTAGTCTCTTCAAGTGTGTTTATGGCCATGTTGTGGTCCCATGATATAGGTGTTGTAATGGAATTGGCCTATTAACTAGAGAGTAGCGAAAATTAATGAGAATACTTTTAAGAAATTACTTTGTGAGCATAGCGGGTGAACATAGTTGAAGATAACAACATAAGCATAGCAATTAGTTAACTTGGCATGAGCCATACTTTTGCAAGAGAGAGAATTTAGAGAATCATGACAACAATTGAGGACCGGATTTATGTGGAGTAGGTCCCCCCTCCAATAGACATTTGTATTATGATTTCTCCCATTAAGAGAGACTTGTTACAATACAATCTTTGTGTTCCTTGTGACCTAGGTGACGCAATGAAGATGGAAAGCTTCATGCATAAAAAACATAACATAAACTTTGAAAAAAGCTTTAACTATTCCAAGCCTCAATCCCAAGACCTCAAACACCTTCGAAGGTGAAGAGAGCTAGCAGGGAATGAGGGTAGGGAAGAGGAAGAAGAAACATTTCATAGGAGAAAGAATTAGTTCCTCATTTATCATAACTCTTCTTGCTAGCATACATAATAGCATAGTAATGAAGATGGAGAAGATGGCAAGCTTAAGCATTGAAGCATGGCTCTTGGTTGGATTTGCACTCCATAGCGAAGAGTGTTGGTGTAGGCTCTCAACCTCTACTTGCTTGGAGAAGGAGAGGGAGCTCTTGCACTTTGCACAATGCATAATGAGAGCATGTATGAGTATATGTGTGTGTGTGTGCGCATCTGTCGCATGTGACAAAGCAAGGGACTTGTCGTACACTGTGTGCGCACAAATGGCTGCAAGCACACAACCAGATTAATCTAGCAAGCTCAAGAGAGCAAGGGTGTGTCACTCACCGCCCTACGATCACCTTCATGGAGGATTCCTCGCCGCGAAGAAGAGGGAGCTAGCGCCGCGCCGCGCTCAACCGCCTCACCGCCGCCGCCCCGTGCCATCGCAATGCTCGATCTCTCTCTCTCTCTCTCTCTCTCTCTCTCTCTCTCACGCTCACGCATACACACACACACACACACACACACACACACACACAAGGAGCTAAAGAATAAGATGGAGATGGAGCAAGAGCACTCTTCAATTGCACAAATGAGAGCATGAGTGATTTTTAGGTTTATGTGACTTTTATATGAGCTCGCCCATTCACACTTGGGCGCCCATGCTTAGCCAACTAACCCTTGAATGTTCCAATTACATTGCGCCTCTCATTGGCGATCACTCTTATCCTTTTCCTACTGGACCGACAAGCCCGAGTTATGACTACTAGAAGTGGACACCGGTGGTTAATATGCCGCCCTTCCTGATGTAGATTCCCACGATAGGAGTACCTATAGTAGAAGAAAAACAACATTGTGAAAGCTCAAAGGCAGCATGTGCAGGCGTGCAATAAGTGAGATGCATACATGATATTCTAGGAAATGCAAAAAATATTCATGAATTGTAACATTGCCAACTAGAACAGGTGTAGTACCTGAATAAAATTCAGTTGAGTTAAAGTCTATTAGGTTGACTCTAAGAGAAGTACACAAGAGGTAGGGCTAAAGTAAGTACTAGATTGACCAACATTAATTAAAAAATGTGGACTAAAGAGTAGTTAACCCTAGGAATGCTCATCGAGGTCTAAAGACTAGTGATCTTGTCACTTATACCACTTAAGTGTGATCAACATAAAATACAAGGAAGTTTGTGCTATTTGCTTTCTCTTTTTTCTTTTTTTTGTTGTTGTCATAGTTGTTATAAGTAGCCGGGGGACTCAAGGTCTCAAATACCAGCTTAAACATAAACTAACCGGGAGGCTCGAGGTCTCAAATACCAACTTAACACATGGACTTCCACAACACAAGTCACACTTAGGTGGAATAAGCTAGAGAGAACTATATCCTCATAGCCTGAATTATTACTAAATTTACTATAATTAATAGACTATTTAGGAATTAAAGTCAACAATTATGTGGCCTAGTTTAGCCTAAGGTCCTGGTACCTACTTAAAGCCACCTAATAGACCAAACTCAAAGAGAAGAACAAGGTACTAGAAGTTCGAAAAAATTATAGCATCTAAATTGGCAATGTCACAACTTCATAAATTTTATGCATGCTAGAAAATCAAATGACAAGATGCAAACATGTAAATGGGAAAGCATAGATAAAAGGAAGTAGTACACCTGATATAATGGAGAATATCCGTTGTAACATGTAAATATCCATGTCGTTGTCCTTTGAAGGCATCCTTATGTAGTCACAAACTGCACAATAGTCAGCACCAAACATCCACCTTCGAGAGGCACATCAGTGGGAAAAGAAACCAACCCTTACTGGACACAATCAAACAACATAAGGAACCCTAACCTAATTATTTGCACCCCCCCTAGAGAGTCAAGGGAACAGGATATTGTAGAGATGGGGAGGCAACCCTAAGGCTAAACCTCTATCTTCGTCATCAAGGTAGGTGTAATCCTCTTCGGTAAGGCCGTGTGTCTCGTCTATCCAATCACCATTATTGTCCTCGTCCTCTTCCGTGCAGAATAGTATTAGGAATGTCACGAGGCGTGCATACTCCGCCTGGGCAAAAGTGTAAACTTGGGCAATTGGGCGAACTTCCTCAATAGAATAGGGATCCGTCGTAGTCAAGAGGCGGACCAGCCACCTAACTCTTCAATATTTCTCTCACAAGCAAGTGTTTCAACCGAATCCCATTCAAAGGAAATATGAGGATAACATAAATGCATTACTTGGGACAGGTAAAAAGAATATCCGTAAGAATCAGCTATATCTGTGAACACAAATAGAGGATGGGTAGGTGTTTGATGACATAGGTTTCTATTTCAGTGTACCTGATGTGACATGTGTAGGTCTAGGTCAATGATTTTGACTAGTATTGTGCACACTCGTTTGCTAATTGCTCTTGCTCTTCACTAAATTTTTTAATTTTTTTTGTTTTAAACTAGGGTGGTTAGTTACTATATATATATATATATATATAATCCCTAAAATCAGAAAGCTCAAGGGTTGGGGAAAGAAGGGTAAGATGGAAATAATTCAATATGATGATGTGAATGAAGACTCCCCCCTTCCTTGGGTAGATCATACTTTAAAAGGATGTCATCACCTTTTGAAACCAGTTATTCCAATTGGTAATAGGTGAGGATTTTAGCCAATAGTTCTCTATTACCTTGGGTGCCTCATCGAGTTGCAAGGGTGGTAAAGTACTCTCCCATGAACGAACTTGAAGTAGTGCATCAGGTAATAATTGAACCATGGGAGGTGTCGAATCTTTTGTAGCTTCATGGAGGCTGTCTATGGTAGGTGGAGGTTTTGTAGAATCTTTTACCTCTATGGATGCATCACATGAGGAGCTAGAAGCTTCATAACACTCCCCCTTTCTTGAGCTAAGCCAAATAGATTGGTTTTGCCTTGGAACCCAAACTAGCTCTAGAATAGGGGTGTAGAATTCTGTGATCTTTCTCTTTCCGCGATCGTCAATTCGTTTTGGAACTACAGGATTGGGGCACATGGGTTATGTGACAGGTAAGAGCACAATTTACGTTTTGGCACCCAAATTTGATCATTTCCTTCCTAGTAGCCATGGGATTCCAATAGTTTTTTAGGAATCCTACGCAACATTTCGTTACATTTCTTGGGGTGAGTGGGACGTCTTTACCAGGCTCCTATCTTTTAGCACTAGCTATGGTCGCTAAAGAAGCTTTAGGGACCCACTTGTATGTTTCCTTTGTTATATTAGGATGGGTCTTGTGTGTCTCAAGCTTCATTTCAACTACAGTAGTTGAAGATCTAGAGAGTTGGGCTATGGGGACATATGGTTCAACCTCTTGGACATGCAATGTTTTGGGTTTTATTTCCTTAAGAGGCAATATCTCAGGGACTTTGGCTTGAGTGACAGGGCTAAGAGTTGGTTTCTGCGTTGTGACACCCCCAGTCCCCGAATCAATAGTGCATTTGGTGGCTATCATCTACGTGCATCCTAGGTTTATATTACCCTCCATAGTTCCGGCAGGCATGACCAAAAAGTCTTGAGCTACAACCCCATTGTCATAACTAACAGAAGTGTGCCAGATTCCAAAAACCGCAGTTTTTTTCTTGTTGACACCCTTGACTTGGATAATACTCTCAGATAAAGGTGGCTTTCCCAACTAACACCACACTCCATATGAAAACATATTATATTTAGCACCCGTGTCTAACAAGGCGTTATATAGCACTTTCCCATAGGTGCTATTTAGTTCAATAGGGTATCGTAGTGGTGTGTCAGAGTTTAACCAATCATCCTCTGTTTCAACGGGGAATGCATGTGTAACTCCAAGGTTGGCCTCTCGTTGGCGTCTTATGCGTTGTTGTCGCTCTTTAGCCTCAGCTTGAGCTTGTATCTTGTTCAATTCTGTCTGTGCCTTGGTTGCCTTTTTTTGATGGATGGCACGTACCTCCTCTTGGCTTAAAGGATCATAGTATCTTTTAAATTTGATGGATGGCACGTACCTCCTCTTGGCTTAAAGGATCATAATATCTTTTAAATTTTCTCCCATTGAGGAATTGAATGGTTTCAACTCCATCAAGAGTCTCTACATGAATGGTACCTTGTGGGGTAATTTCACATACTCTATATGGTCCTTTTCCCACATATTCAACTTTTCCTTTTCGTTACGCACTCCATACATAAGGACTTTATCACCAACATTGATATCCTTGTTCTTTAGATGACAGTCAAACCATTTCTTCTCCTACCTTTCTCCACAAGTGCGTTCTGCATAGCCAATTGTCTTTCTTCATCTAACCTCTCAAGGATATATAAGCGCTCAACTAAAGGGTTACCATCCCAACCTTCTTGTGAAGCTACGCGGCACAGACTAGGAACTACAAACTCCCATGGCATAACTGCTGATGGGGGCTTTTCACAAGCCAAGCTCCCATACCCCTCTTCTCTCGTCCCCACCCCATGAAAACCCCCTCTTAGGGAGGGAGTGATAAAAGACATTGGAAAAAGTAAGAAAAAATAAAGTATGATTATGTAAATATATGAGAAAGGTAAAATTGGCCACCTTATGCCTGCGGGGCAGCCCATCCCCACCTTGCCTCCTTTTTTCTTCACTGTTGCTCCGCCGTGTGTCCCTTTTCCTCTCCTCCACTAAAAAGGTCAACCCCCTCTCTCTTCCCCTTGTCCTTTCTCCTTTCTCTCTCCCCTCAAGCTACCCCACCTCTCACCAATAATGCATTCTAACTCACCAATAATGCACCCTAACTCACATTCAACTTACCCTATCTTCCAAAATAGTATACCCCACCCCCTCTTTCTCTCTCCTATCATATCCCATGACCCAAATACCCCCCTCTCTCTCTAAAGGGCGCCATGTCTCTTGTCTTGTAGCTAAATAACCTCCCCCACACTCACACACACTCAGTTTCACTAAAAAAGGTACCCACAAACTTATCCCCACCCGGTGGTTACCTGATTTTTCTTGTGTTCACACACATCTGCACACACATTCACCTCTGAACACACTCCCCTCTCTCCCCTCTTGTAATTACTTTATTCTCCATGTCACCTCTCACTTTTTTTCATCCACCCATCTCTCTCTCTTAGTCTCTCTCTCATGAGACTGCTGCTCGAGGCGCGCCATTCGGTCCCCGATGTTTTAGAGGCCGTCGGGGGTTTGGGGTTCGCTTTGCTCCCGTCATTTGGTGCCCCCACTGAGGATCTTTTCTAAGACCCTTCAGTTTACAATGCTCAAAGTGACGCCCACTATCAATCATGGACGAATGGCTGAAGGAATTTTTTAACTGGAGGATGGAAGAAGAGGAGACGAAGGAGGCACTAGCCGCCTTCGTTGAGGTGCTACTGCCAGGCTGCAGTGTCGTCAGCATTCAAGAAGTAAATTCTCCATCTCGTGTCGCTCGTTCTAACTATAAATTGAGAGCATCAGGTGGGAGGTCAGTGAAGTGCCATCACTATTGTCAACCAAGGCACACTGTCAATGAGTGCCAGCAACGAAGGCAGCGAAAGGGCTGAAGTCATCTACATCGACATTCATCGCAAAGAAGTCATTCACATCAAGGAAGGGAAGCAAACGATGAGACCTCTTTTCCCTAAAGAAACTACAGTCAAAGTTATAACTCCAAAGTGGCCTAAAGGGGCTACTCGAGCCAAAGGCAAGGAGAAGATAAGCCACTCTGGAAACACATGACCCCGAAGGGAGAAGCATCTGGCCAAGCAAGTGCTTCAAGCTCAAAAAGCTGGGTTGTACCCAGTTTGCCAAAGAGGAAGTCATCCGAAGCTAAGCGGCGAAAGGTCACCTACGGATTTTCACGACGCATGCGAGTGCTACCAATCCACTTCGACAATCCGGAAGAAAAAGTGGCAAGAAGATTCCCATGTCCTAGAGAAGAGTGGTTCGGCTACTGCTCTCGCTGTTTTGGAAAGAGAGTGGAGGATCTTCCTCCTCTCCCTGTAAAACTTATCCTGAAGAAGCTCTCTACCACGGGAGAAACCCAGTGGGCTGGGGACGAGTTGCAACTAAATGGATTAGAATTCATGCAGCACGCCGACTACGGAAATTACCTGCAATTGTTGTTAGCCAAGAGGCTGGGAGTGGTCAGACGCGTCGCCATCACCCCGTACGTGCTGAGCAACGAAGGAAAGGTAGAGCCCATGAAAGGCGACGACTTCTTGTGGATGTGCCGACTCATCAACACTGGCACGATAAGAGTATAAGTAAGTATTTCATCCTCTGTGCATGATGGAAAACGGGCCAACGGCATTCCCGTTCAGATTCTTGCAGCATATGCATGTGAATATCTATGTAGATGGAAAGTCTTCTACCAACAAAAGATCGTACACCTATTCGGTGCGACGGTACTAGGAGAAATCCTCAATTCCCCGAACCCTATCATTCTTCCCATATTAGATTACCATCATTCCTTTAATGTTTCTATCTTTATCTTGTTTTAACCTATCCACCCACCCCTGTAAAAAAGCTGCTATGAGCCGCTACTGTTAATGTAATATAAAAAAAGAAAGAAAAAAAAGAGGTTTGTAATTTCCTAAGTCACTACCATGTCAAGTGTTTCTTTCCCCACGTTCACTGGAAAGAAGGGAGAGGATCTCACCACCGACTTTTTGGATGATTTCGACATTGCTTGTATCGTCTCCAACAAAGATGACGACGCTTCACGACTTAGAATTTTTCCTCTACTGATGAAAGTAGAGGCCAAGTCCTGGTATAATGCATTGCCCCAGGCCACCAAGAATGCATGGGATGTGTTAATGGCTGCTTTTGTAAAGAGGTTTGGTGGAGGCACAACCTCGGAGAGGCTATGGCAGTTACTGACAGAATTAAAGCAGGGAGGCCTGCTGGAGTATGCCACCTACGAGTCTAAATTTGTGGACTTATGGGAGAGATGGGTTGCCTCACTGGAGGAAGGTGAAGGAGCGCCTAATTTCCTAAAGAAGGACCGTTTCATTGCTGGTCTATGGTTGTCGCTTAGAGAGAAGGTGAAGAGAAGGTTTCTTGCAACATATAAGTTGGCAGTCGAAGTAGCCCGCCTTAAAGACAAGAAGCTACGCATGCAAGCAAGAGTAAACGAGTCAGAGGAAACAAGCTCGGCCCAACCAACCCCAGTGAATGCAACAGCCAATCATAGAGTCCAACCACAGGAGGCATCAGAAGAGCAAGACCTGCTGAGTCGCATCACCACCCAACTAGAGAGTTTATCTGTGCATCTGGTGCAGCAAGGGCATACACCTGGCAGGAACCTAGAACAAGGAAGAGGACAATGAAGTCAGAACCCAGAGTACCACTGTTACAACTACGGGGAAGATGGCCATGAAATGTACTACTACCCACACCCGAGGAGGCATAATTTCAATAGAGGGGGGAGACAGAATCAGATCTCTCCACCAAGAGCAAGACCTCTGCCACTCAGGCAACCAATCCCACCTGTTCAAATCACACCACCAACGGTGCAACCACAACTAGCCACACCAATTCGACGCCAGTCACCAATGCAACCACCACCACAATCACCACTTACAATCATCCTACGCCCACCATCAATTGGTACCCGCACACCAAGTATCATTGGTCTTGCAGAAGAGGTCAAAATGAGTGTAACAGAAGAAGGATCAAGTAAGAAGACTATTCAAAGAACTCAAGCAGTGGAACAAGAGGTTAAAGAATCAAAAGATGCTACCCAAGTGGGGGAGGTAAGTCAAGAAAATTGTGTTACAAATGTGAGTACATCTTTAACCTTGAATGAAATAGGCACCAAAGCGATCGATCAACAACATTGGGCAGTAAGGATAAGAAGGTGTAAAGTGTTGATTAGGCCTCGTCAGAGTATGAGGAATGCAAAGGTCATGAAAGATACAAGAGAAGAGGAAAACCAGCCTGTTAGCAAGGCTTTGCAGAAGATGGACAACATATCAAGCAAAGGGGAGGGCTTTGAAAACGGAAGCCTGTTCACCAGCATGGACCCAGGACAGTGTAGCAAGCTAAAGGAATCTTGCATCAAGGCAGTTTCACTTGAGGACCATAACGAAGAGGTAAGTATGACTGAAGGTTTGGAGTTGGCTATTGCTCCAGAGGCTTGGCAGCCGAGCAAGACTTTATTGTGTAGTGTTATAGACTTGGAGATGGGTAATGCCTCTAGTCTACTGAAGGGTGTTATAAACTTGGAGATGGGTAATGCCTCCAGTTTATGTGAGGGTGTTCTGAGTAAGTTTGATGATCAATATGCTGCCAACCTTTTAAGGATGTTCCAAACTCCTCCACAACACAGCATTGTGTTTGCATGGGATGCATCAGACCTATCCCTATGGCTAGCCGCTATAACATATAGAGAGAAGATCAGCATGGAGATAAGAGCAAAGGAGCCATGGATAGACAAAAGCCTGATAGAATGCAAGAATAAAGATCTCATTCGCAATTTGGTACAATTTTTTACAAATAGTGCATCCTCTCTTTGGAGAAAGGTAAGTGGATTATGCTTGTATTTAAGCCGCAAGGTAGGTGGCTTGCTATTAGCATCAGTAAAGGAAGCTGACATGTTTGAGTACACCCAAAAGAAGCATGATATGCTTGCAGTTTTTTCTAATGGCAGTAAGCAGGACTCTGAAGACAACTTGAGCTCACCACACCAACAAGGCGGCCATATATGGTGGATTCTTGGTACACTCTTGGGAATCATAATTTTTAGTTCTGTCTTTGCAGGAGCCAAGATGCTCATTTCCCCTCTCGCTACTGGTGGTTACAAATTTGATCCAATTTGGCATGCAAATTTTATTGTTCGGACACTGCAAACAATGATCCTATTTTTCACTTGGGATCCAGGAGGACATTGGCATAAAGTTCTGGAAGCCATGGGCTTCCCCTTTAATCAACCGACACTATTCCAAGGAACAAGTTATCACTCGGACCTGTTACAGATTAACGAATATCCCAGAAATCTCACCAATGGCCAAATGGAATGGATAGTTCAGAAGGCAAGTCAATATTGGATCCTACAGCTAAGCGGAAGAAGAAACAGATGAGCTAGAGACATGAATGCCTCTAGCCAAAAGGGGAGGGCTAATGATGGGGGCTTTTCACAAGACAAGCTCCCATACCCCTCTTCTCTCGTCCCCACCCCATGAAAACCCCCTCTTAGGGAGGGAGTGATAAAAGACATTGGAAAAAGTAAGAAAAAATAAAGTATGATTATGTAAATATATGAGAAAGGTAAAATTGGCCACCTCATGCTTGCGGGGCAGCCCATCCCCACCTTGCCTCCTTTTTTCTTCACTGTTGCCCCGCCGTGTGTCCCTTTTCCTCTCCTCCACTCAAAAGGTCAACCCCCTCTCTCTTCCCCTTGTCCTTTCTCCTTTCTCTCTCCCCTCAAGCTACCCCACCTCTCACCAATAATGGATTTTAACTCACCAATAGTGCACCCTAACTCACATGCAACTTACCCTATCTTCCAAAATAGTATACCCCACCCCCTCTTTCTCTCTCCTATCATATCCCATGACCCAAATACCCCCCCTCTCTCTCTAAAGGGCGCCATGTCTCTTGTCTTGTAGCTAAATAACCTCCCCCACACTCACACACACTCAGTTTCACTAAAAAAGGTGCCCACAGACCCATCCCCACCCGGTGGTTACCTAATTTTTCTTGTGTTCACACACATCTGCACACAGATTCACCTCTGAACACACTCCCCTCTCTCCCCTCTTGTAATTACTTTATTCTCCATGTCACCTCTCACTTTTTTTCATCCACCCATCTCTCTCTCTTAGTCTCTCTCTCATGAGACTGCTGTTCTGGCACATATACACACAGCCAGACAAGTGGGGCCCACAGTCACATGGCCTATGTAGATAATGATTTCTTCATTTCTAAATTCTAGAATTTCTCCCTCCTCCTCCCCTATATAAAGAGGGGTCACCATCACACTAAAGACACACACAACATCACCAAAGAATACACTATGCACTGTGTGTGCCTAGTGCACACACACACATCCACACCATCACCATCACCGCAATCACCATGCTCGTCTTGAGCATGACCTCTACACCCTTGGGCTATGGAAGAGGAAGGGCAGCTAAATGAAGGATGATAGCCATAACCCTCGTGCAAGTCTTCGCCATCAACTCCCACCTATCCGCCATGTGCTCTACCACTCTCTCCCTTCTCATTCCCCTACCCTAAGCTCCCCATTTCATCGCCTTACTCTCTAAATAAAGCTTAAGGTTTTGTGAGTATGTTTTCTTGAAATGTTTTGCCCATGTGAGGTGTGCGGAATCGCCACCTAGTCTTGTGTTCGGAGTGAGCTTGTGTATGTGTGAAGGGTGTGCAGATTCGCCATCCTTCTGTGGTGCCTAAGTATTAAGCTGCTATACCCCCTCCCTCACTCACTCACTCTCTCTCTCTCTCTCTCTCTCTCTCTCTCTCTCTCTCACTTGATCTCATTTCCCTTCCTCTTCATCATTACTCCCAAGCATCCATCTCTCTTGGATGAAAATTCTGTTATGGTATTGTGTTGTTTGCGTCCTAGCCGCTCAAGCTAGGTGGTGCCCCCTCTTTGCTTTACCGTGACAGGCTCGAGGCGTGCCATTCGGTCCCCGATGTTTTAGAGGCCGTCGGGGGCTCGGGGTTCGCTTTGCTCCCGTCACTGCTTCTTGGCCATATACCATTTTGAATGGTGTACAATTAATAGCCACTTTGTAAAAAGTACGATAAGCCCCTTTGAAGTCAGCTTCAAATCCCAATCTGTGCGATGAGATTTGTCCTTAAATATCTAATATCTAACCAACCCAAATGATTTTCTCATATTAAACTGAGCATTTAATATGGGATAATAAACGGGAACAAGGGTTAGAATATAGACATGTGCTTACGGATCTATCTCAACACGGGGCCAATGGTAAAGGGGCCCAAATGAGAGATGGTCTGTCAAAGAGAAAGGTTAACTAATGAAGCTTAAAAGACCTTAGGTTTAGCTTCATTAAAGACCTCCAATGGTTAGTGTTAAAAGTCCTTTGACCTTAAGCAAACTAGGGCTGAGATTGAGGTGGGAACCCGACCTAAACTTAAGCAAGCTAGGGCCGTGCTTGAGGTGGGAACCCGGCCTAAACTTAAGCAAGCTAGGGTTGTGCTTGAGGTGGGAACTCCACCTAAGGTGCTTGTTATGCTTGATGACTAAGGTACTTGAGGTACATGTCACATTTAATGAGGAAGTTGCTTGAGAAGCTTCCTATGCATGGGGGGTGAGATGCTTGAGTCAAAAAGAGAACCTACACACTTAATGAGGAAATTGCTTGAGAAACTTCCTATGCATAAGAATCTCAAAGTTAGGGGAATTCTAAAAGAGCACATGGGACACATGTCAGACTCTCACTAAGCTTAACCACATGGTGTTCTTGAATGCTATTGGTTGGACTAAAGAGGGGTTCAATAAGCTTCTACTTCCATCTAAAAAATATCTAGATATTTTGAAGCTCTCTCTCTCTCTAAGGGGTAAGGAGGACACATGTCAAAAGACTACCCATGTGCTTGACTGCATGATGCATGTGATTGGCTAGAGGGAGAGGGGTCCAATGAGCTTGCAGCATGTAGAAATTTTGCCCAAAGCAAGGAAGAGGGGTGCTAGGGGGATGTGCTCCACACACACACTCATTGGCAAAGGCATTCTTACTTGGTGAAAGTTGAGGAACACCACCTCCTTCTCCAAGCTTGTGAGAGTGAAAGCCTACACCAACACTCTTGATTATGGAATGCAAATCCAACCAAGAGTCATGCTTCAATGCTTAAGCTTGCCATCTTCTCCATCTTCATTACTATGCTATTATATATGCTATCAAGAAGAGTAATGATAAGTGAGGAACTATTTCTTTCTCCTATGAAATGTTTCTTCTTCCTCTTCCCTATCCTCATTTCCCGCACCTTCGAAGGTGTTTGAGGCCTTGGGACTGAGGCTTGGGATAATTAAGGCTTTCTACAAGTTTATGTTATGCTTGTGATGCATGAAGCTTTCCATATTCATTGCATCACATAGGTCACAAGGAACAAAAAGATTGTATTGTACCAAGTCTTTCTTGATGGGAGGAACTATAATACAAATGCCTATTGGAGGGGGGATCGGCTCCATATGAATCCGGTCCTCAACTATTGTCATGTTCTCTAAAATGTCTCTCTGTTGCAAAAGTATTGTTCATGCCAAGTTAACCAATTACCATGTTTATGTTGCTACCATCAATTAAGTTCACCCGCTATGCTCACAAAGTAATCTCTCAAAAGTGCTTCACCTAATTTCCTAATTCGTTACTCTCAAAGTTCATAGGCCATTCCCATTACATTGGTATCATAGCACTTGGTTTCTCTTTTCTTGCTTAAGAAGAGAGGTCCTTAAGTAGCCTATTAATGGTTGATTTTGTTAATTATATTAGGGTATGTGGAACTGGGATCTATTATCGGTTTTGTTGAGCCCACTATGTGAGATATGGTGCACACCTCGAGAGCTTTGGTCTTAATAATGGAGTCTATTTAGACTTGCCTACGCCTTTACCATTATTGATCCATAAGAAGTCCGAAAGGAGCTATCCCTCGGCAACTTTGCTATGTTAGACTCACTCCACTACTCTCTATAATTAACCAATTCGAGCCCTGGGTGTAGATACTTAAGTGCCTATTTTCGAAGGCTAAGAGGAGTAGCAACTAAGGTTTTGTATTGCTAGAGCATACACTAAGTAAACACCTAAGTTTAATTAACATGGCTGACAATAACCAAGAGAGTTGAATGAACATTGATAACTTTGATTTAGCAGATAAAGGTGTTAATGATGATGCCCCCATGTTTGTTAATTATCTTGTCACTAGGTTGCAACAAGCTATGGGCAACCCCGCTTTGCAAGCCGAAGTTACTCAACAACTTTGTGCTTATGGGATTTCCTTTCCTCTCTAAGAGGAGAGAGAGCTTAGGAGGCCTCTTGATGAGACCCCCAAAAGACGACTCTCTCCCATACGAGAGGAGTAATCCAAAGATCAAGAAAGTAATGACTCCCTAACTTCCTCAAAAGATGTGGCTCCATGAAGATGGCGGTCTAGACGATCGTCAACTCCTCTCAAGAGGACATGGTTAACCCATAGTCCTTCTCCTCGTCACTCCAAAAGGGAAGAGAGGAAACAAAGGAAGAAAAGGGCAAGAAAGTGGTCACCCTCTTCTCCTTTTTCTTCACCTTCCTCCTCTACCGATGAAAGCTATGGCTGTTCTCCTAGAGAATACAAGAGGGGAGGACATTGCAAATCTTACAAAAGCTAAAGAAGCTCAAAGAGGGAGAAAAGAGTATCTCTTTTCTCACCTATGATGGCACCTTTGGTGCTACTGACAAAGTACTAGCCTTCATCTAGCAATTTGATGGGCTTGTGGAGATGAGGGCCTCACGAAGTCCTCCAAGCTAAACCATGTAGCTATGCACTTTCAAAAATCAGCTCGTCAATGGTGGGCTAGCCTTTGTGGCAATGGTGAAGCCCCAAAGACATGGAAAACTCTACAAGTTTCCATCATGAAGAAATTCCTTGCAAGTGATGCAAAGGACAAAGTGCTTACCAAATGGCAAAGTTTAAAGCTTCTCTCTCACGAGTCTATCCACAAATATGTGGACAAGTTTTGGGCTTTATATCTCAAGGCTATTGTCTTTCAAAAGAAAGACTTCGCCGAGCAAAAGTAACAATTCTATGTGGGATTACCCAAAGATATGGCTGAGTATGTCAACTCTCAACGGCCTGGTTCTATCACTGAAGTAATCCACCACACAATGGTTGCTTCGCGCATCAATTTCCAACAAGGGGCTAGAATGGAATGTCAAGCCCATGGAAAATAAAGACAAAAGTGATGCCAAGGGGAAACCCAATGCCCAAAATTCTTACCAAGGCCATTCCAACAACAACAACAACAATCAGTCCAAGGAGAAGGGAGTTTACAAAGGTAAATATAAACTCTCTCCTAAAGATCTAGAAGATTTTCGTAAGGACCAAAAATGTTTTAAGTGTGGGGAGCAAGGCCATGGTTATCGTCCTTGCCCCAATAGAATTTCCCGGGATGAGACTCCTAGAGCCTCTATGTTTGAAGCTTCAAAAGAGGATGCTCATTGCCAAGGATTTCTCCTTTCCTATGCTTGGGAAAAGATGCAAGAGCATGATACCTTTATTTTGTTCGACCCTGGTTCAGCTCACAACTTCATATCCACGGAGTTGACCACCAAGCTAGGCATACAAGGCCATAAGATGGGAGATGAATTGAAAGCCAATGGAGCTATCAAGGGACAAGATGTCTCAGTTACTTCCTTAATTGGAAAATTAAGGCTTCATGTCCAAAGCTATGTGGACAAAAAGGATTTCTTCATCTCCCCTCTCAAACATGAGAATGTTATCATTGGGGCACCATGGTTTAACCGCATGGCTTCCAACATGAATTTCCTTGAAAGGAGAATCTACTTCACCTACAAGGAAAAGAGCATGTACATACATGTTCATGAGTCGAGGAACACCATATCCCTGCAATAAAGGGAATAAAAAGGAATTAGAGTTGTCTAATTTCCTAAATGGATTCCAAGATGTTTTCTTTGATGACATTCCTACTGAGCTACCTCTAAAATGAGGGATGATGACCATGCAATTGAGCTCCTACCAAGAAGCTCACCGCCTAACAAGTCTCCTTATCGAGTTTCACAAGCTCAACAAGAGGAGATCATGAGGCAAGTGCATGAATTGGTGGAAAAAGGGATGGTGAGGTCTAGCTCCTCTCCATTTTGTTCACCATTGCTTTTAATGCAAAAGAAAGACGACACATATCACATGTGTGTCGACTATAGAGCACTAAATAAGATTACTATCAAAAATAGATTTCCCGTGCCGTGCGTAGAAGATCTATTTGATATTTTACAAGTTTTGGCCCGACCAATGCTCCAAACGCATTCAAACTCGTGATGGAAAAAAATCTTCATCCCATTCAAATTCTCTTGAGGAGTACAAGCAACACCTCCAGGTAATCTTTCAAGTTGTGAGAGAGAATAAGCTTTTCATTAATCAAAAGAAAAGTGAATTTTTCCTACAAGAGATTCAATATTTAGGTCACATTATCTCTAATGATGGCACCCGTATGGATCCAACAAAGTTAGAGATAATAAAAGGATGGCCTAATTTAAGGAATCTACATGAGGTACGAAGCTTCATAGGTATGTGTGCATACTATAGATGCTTCATAGAAAAAATTCTCGCTAATATCAGGCCCATTACATGACTTAACAAAAAGAAACGTTAAGTATTCATGGACTGCAAAAGTGCAAGAAGCTTTTGAGAAGCTTAAGGAGAATCTTATCTCTCAACATGTGCTCACACTATTAGATCTCTCAAAGCCATTTGAGGTCCAATGTGATACTTGTGGTAATTGCCTTAGAGATATTTTGTTGCAAGAAGGGCATGCCATAGCATACGAGAGTCAAATACTCAACTTCAATAAGTGAGTATTGGGAAAATACAAAAAACAGCTACTAGCTATTTTATATGCCCTAAACACGTGGAAACACTGTCTCTTGGGGACTCCATTCATCCTACAAATGGATCACAAAGCCTCAAGAACTTCATGACGCAAACCAAGCTCTCCGACAAACAAATGAGGTGGGAAAATTTTCTTTTGCAATTTAAATTTCATATTGCTCACATTGTTGGCAAGTACAATCAAGCGGTCGATGCACTTTCACAACGACCAAGGGTAAATGTGTTGTGTATAGCGACTCACAATGATCTATCTTTTATGATAAATGAGTATGCCAGTGACTAAAACTTTAAGTATGTAATTACAACCTTTGCAATAGGGAAGAAAAAAGAACCATTCAGCTTGAAGGATGGTTATCTTCCAAACATCAATAGGCTATGTGTTACTCACCCATACAATAAGAAAGTCATGTATGAATCCTATACTTCTCCTTATGCGGGGCAAAGAGGGATTCCATAATCTACTCTTCAAGGAGTAGAAATGTATTTCTGTTGGTCTACCATGAAAAGTAAACATACAAGAGTATGTTTCAAAATGCGTGGTATACCAAAAGTTGAAATTTGATCGAGGGAAGCAACTTGGATTGTTTCAGTCGACAGGCTTAACAAGAAAACATACTCTATGCCTGTCAAAAAGACTATTAAGGCACATCAAATGGCAACCCTCTTCAGATCTCAAATTTTCAACCATCATGGATTTCCAACATCCATAGTGTCGGACAAAGATCCTAGAATGACCAGTAATTTCTAGAAGGGTCTCTTTTGGAATCTAAGAAGTAGATTAAATTTCTCTTTCAGCCTATCATCCACAAACGGATGGCCAAAGTGAGATAACTAATCTAATGATTCTTGAATATACTAAAATCCTATGTCATGGAAGTAGATCAATGTTCTCAATGATAGAAGTACCTACCTCTAATAGAGTATGCGTACAATAATATTGTACATACTTCTATGGGGAAAGTACCTTTTGAGGTTAAAGAGGGAAGATCCAAAAGTCCCTTACTACTTCCAGTACATGGGAAGATCTTCGCTGCTCATGAATATAGCTGAGAGCTACAAGAATCTTTTCCAAAGATTAAAGGGGTTATATCCATCTCATAGGAAAGGAAAAAATGGCTGCTGCTAATAAGCACAAAAGAGCCTTAGCCTTTAAGGAAAATGATTGGGTCTTGCTAAAGTTTCTCAAGGCTCATCTGAGGCATACTACGGGAAAGAGTCCTACGGACCACCAAGAGTATGATGCTAAACTAGCAAAAACATACTATGGTCCTTAAAATTCTTAAACTAGTCAATAAGATAGCTTATCAATTGAAGTTGCCCAACCATTGGCTCATGCACAATGTTTTCCATGAGAACCTACATAAGCCTTACAAAGGAGCCCCATCAAAAGAAGCAATAGTTGCAGACCCTCCAAAAATCGCAGAGCAAGAAGAAGTACTTCAACCTGAGTCCATCCTATGACATGAAGACAAGGTATTAAGAAACCGTGGAGAGGGGGAATGGGGGAACATGCCCAGCACAAACAAAAGGGCCTCTCTATAGCTCAGGGCATTCACATCACCCCTATCCTCTAGGAAAACACCTTCAAACACACAACTCACACTGGCAGACCACCGCCTACTCAATTGCCACTGCTCACACACACTCTACAAACCACCACTCAAGATGCACCTATTACCCCTGCCTGTCTCCACCCTTACATACACACACAACCGCTCAATCTCACTTTCTCACTCAAAACACCGTCGGTCCGGGGGGGCACACACTTCCACACAGCCGGCACCGAGAGAACCATGAAACCAGGAGAAAGAGAAGGGGGGAAGGGGAAACAACAGCAAGATGAGGCAACAACGACTTGATTGCACTCCACAAAACACATGTACAAACTCACACTGCCATCACCATGGCCATTTACACAAGGAAAATACAAAGGGCTTGACAGGCACACTCCTCTGTCCAAAAGCTCCACTTTGTAAGCTTCAAACGGTCCAAAAACTAGGCCAAAAAACCCCTCATTTGATCAATTTTTGACTTTTATAGGGTGGGGGGTTCAATTTGGGAAACTGCCCTTTAATTGGTCCATATGGCACCCATTTTTGGCATCTCTTGGGAAGGGGGGCACCTCTTTTTTCCATCTGCTCCCTTTCTCTCTTTTTGCACTTGGGGGGGGGGGGGGGGGGGGGGGGGCATTAGCGATGTCGCTATTGCCCCTGGCATTCTTATTATATACTTTTTTTATTTTTTATCCCTTCATTTTTACCCCTTTGGGAGCTTAACCCTTTTGGAGCTTAACCTTGGACTGCCCTTGACTTTAACCCACCTGTCTGGCTCCTCTTGCTTCCTTTGGCCTTGGCCTCCATTTTGGTCCAACTTCAACCTTCACTTTGCCCTTTTCCTCTACTTGGCCGGCCTTGGCTTAGCTCCAAAAATTTGTCCGCCCTCGGGCTCTAACTCTCTCTCTCTCTCTCTCTCTGGGGCTCGCTTACCCTGCTGTGGGAATTTCCCCTTACCTGAGGGGGGGAGGCAATAGTGATGTCACTGATGGAGCAAAAGATGTCGTGCACACACTCACACACCCAGACAACTCAACACAACACAAGGAATTTACTTGAACTCCTCACCTCACTCACTACCACTCAAAAGCTCCCTAAAAACTCTACCCACAATCTCAATTCAAACTCCAAACACCTCGACCTACAAGCCCTTGTCTGCCCACAAACACTACAAGGTGACTCGAGGTGATCAACTCCACTCTGTTGGACTCTTTCGAGTAGCGCCAACCCTAATGGCACCGATACAGGGTCACATAGTCTTGCAGAAAGCCGCACCTTCTTCCCTCAATTCCTTGCACACACACATCCATGGAAACCTCACAACTTCCATAGACTCTTCCAAGTGCAAAATTGAAGAGAGAAAGCTCTCATTCACTCCTCCACACACTCGAAAACAGGACGGGAACGCAACGGGACTGCACTAGACCACCTGTAAGAACCCTGCTTCCTCCCACACATAGAGGGGTGAAAGTGTTGATATTGTTCTTCAAAAGTCCTCCCTCAGCCTGGACCATCACGGAACTGTGAGGGATGTGAAAATTTTAAGCCATTTGACACCTTTTTTGACCATTTTTTGACCTTTTTTGGCCCAGTTTTGACCCCTGGCGGGCATTTTTCGCAGGAAAAACCCCAAACGGACTCCAGAATTCACCAAATTTTGCACGCTTGATCCTCAAAACCCGAAGCACATTTCCACATCCCCACATTCTATTTTTGACCACTTCTAGGACGGTGCACGCATCACCGCAGATCAAGCACCGTAAATAGACAGTTACTGCATGTCCCAAACTTCTCGAGCGGGATGAGAGTACCCATACGTGTCACTTGCATTATTTACATTCTAGAAAGCTCAAACACATTCTCTAGAACCAAAATAAGCCACCTAAGCCATATCCAAGGTCCCGATACCCTATACGGGCATGTACATGTGTCCGACTGTCGACACGCAAGCACGCATATTTACAATGTGCACATGTTGCCCCATTTTTAAAACTTGAAACCACTTTGCAAAGCTCCCAAATGCATGTATTTACATATTTTTGAACATATGACCATGCATATAAATGCTACTTTGTACATGCCAAAAGTGATTTACCATCATTGCCCAACCCCAAGTAGAGCATTTATGCTCAACACTTGCATCAAATAGTAACAAAAAAACTGCAAAAGTGACCCCAAAATTCCTCTAGGATCATAGGGAAACTCATCAATCTTCATAGCACCACCTATATGCCCAAGACTTCCACTCACACCAAATAAGAAAGCCTTTATCTTCTTGCATGAATGCCATCGTCCACCTGGATCCCAGGAATAATCCGAATCTTCTCCAAGGTTGGCACATGCCATGTTGTACCATACTTTGTTCCGATCAGCAGAACCCACAAATACCTCAAAATGCAACTCATAACTAGAGCCCATTTGATTGACAACCATAAATCCCACATTATCTTCTTGATGCATTGATTGCTCTTCACTCCCCATGCCCAAGAGACCATCACTCCAAGCATTAACAACTCCATTCCAAAATTGAAAACACGCTTCAAAAACACTATCACCAGCATCTTCTTCTTCCAGATAGGACATTTGCCACTTGAAAAGACAAAGACATGCATACAAGGCCACATAAGACATCATTACCCAGTCTTCATCATGCCAACTAGCCCCAAGACTCGCCAATTGCCAATTAGGATCTTCACAGATGAAGGGATAGGGCTCAAACATCCGTTGAAGCGTGTGAAATGCATCCATAAGATCACTATGCAAGCAAAAGGTCACTTTAACCTCCTTGTCATCCACATCCTCAAGAAGTTTATACTTAACAATCGCATGGCGCATATCATCACGGACATCCCTTGGAGATGGCACTAGCATCAAATTCTTGCATACATAGAACTCATCCCTATCACCTTCATGACCCAATACCTCTGCATCACAACCACTAGAGGGTTGCCCAACCCCTAGCTCTAGTAAAGCACATGGACCCAAGGTCACATCAACCATCATAGCATCATTATCTCCTACATCATCTTTGCTTGATGTGGAAACTCCCTGACCACCCATCATTTCATCATCAATGCAAGCATCCATGCCATGTTGCTACAAAGCTGCTTCCCAAAGGATACGTTGCTCTTTGTGCAAGGCTACCATATCCTTCAATGGCTTTAGTGACTCTATGTCATCATCCATACATCATCGCACCAACTCTCACAAACATCAGATGTGTCACCATCATAGGTTGCCTCATCCTTGTCAATTTTAGTTTCATCATCTTCACTTTCCGTGCTAGTGCTCAAACTTTCACATTTGTCTACTGCGTCCTTGCCATTTTGCACCATTGGCATGTGTATGCTCTCCAAAATTGCTTCACATATTTCATTTGCATGGACTTTGCGCATATGGGAATCCACACCTGTATCCAAGCTATTATCCTTGCTGGCATGAGCACCTGCAACTGTGACTTTATGCACATAAAGGTCATCTACACTATCCATACCACGTATTGAAAAAGGGAACTTCATGCTTGTGGCAACGCATAGCTTTCTTTTTTTTTGCAGTGTTATCTTTAATGCTTCACGCATGGAATTCGGCTCTTTCTCTTGCACTTTCACTTTAAGGATCGGTCGTAACAAACTCGTGAATACCTGTATTCTTTGGCTATTTGTAAATGTGGAATAAAATTCCTCTTTAGACATGGATTCCACATGCAATAGAGCATCTTTCCACACTCTCCAAGCATCATCAAATCTTGACCAAAAATCTGCAACAGACTCGTGCTCTTGCATAAACAAACTAGTGACCTGTTTCCATGCATCTTGGTGAGGAATCACCTTTTTAAACCGCTTCAAAAAGCATATCTTAAAGCTGTCCCAATTCACTTTGTCATCCTGTGACAATCTCTCAAACCATTCTCTTGCATTACCTCTGAGCACCAGATTGATACCTGCAAGCTTTTGCGCCTCACTTGGAACTGCATGACATAAACATGTCAAGTCGCACTCATATAAAGCAAGCCAATCGTCTGTATCCTCAGAACCTGTGAAAATTTATGGTTGGAATGGCACCAACATCATGAAACTGCCTTCAACATCCAAAATTTTGTGTACATTCCTTCTGTTGTGTTTTCGCTCCCCAGCGGGATCGCCAAAGGATGATGGAGCAAAAGATGTCGTGCACACACTCACACACCCAGACAACTCAACACAACACAAGGAATTTAATTGAATTCCTCACCTCACTCACTACCACTCAAAAGCTCCCTAAAAACTCTACCCACAAGCTCAATTCAAACTCCAAACGCCTCGACCTACAAGCCCTTGCTTGCCCACAGACACTACAAGGTGAGTCGAGGTGATCAACACTTGAAATCATGCTTGATGGTGACCAAAATATACAAGAAAAACCATCAAAAAACAAAAAACTCCAGCCACAAAAGGCCACTCTCAAACCATTGCGAAAACTTCACCAAACACCACTCTGTTGGACTCTTTGGAGTAGCGCCAACCCTAATGGCACCGATACAGGGTCACATAGTCTTGCAGAAAGCCGCGCCTTCTTCCCTCAATTCCTTGCACACACACATCCATGGAAACCTAAGAACTTCCATAGACTCTCCCAAGTGCAAAATTGAAGAGAGAAAGCTCTCATTCACTCCTCCACACACTCGAAAACAGGACGGGAACGCAACGGGACTGCACTAGACCACCTGTAGGAACCCTGCTTCCTCCCACACACAGAGAGGTGAAAGTGTTGATATTGTTCTTCAAAAGTCCTCCCTCAGCCTGGACCATCATGGCACCGTGAGTGATGTGGCAATTTTAAGCCATTTCACACCTTCTTTGACCATTTTTTGACCTTTTTTGGCCCAGTTTTGGCCAAGTTTTACCCTTGGCGGGCATTTTTCGCAGGAAAAACCCCAAACGGACTCCAAAATTCACCAAATTTCGCACGCTTGATCCTCGAAACCCGAAGCACATTTCCACATCTCCACATTCTATTTTTGACCACTTCTAGGATGGTGCACGCATCACCGCAGATCAAGCACCGTAAATAGACAGTTACTGCATGTCCCAAACTTCTCGAGCGGGATGAGAGTACCCATACTTGTCACTTGCATTATTTACATTCTAGAAAGCTCAAACACATTCTTTAGAACCAAAATAAGCCACCTAAACCATATCCAAGGCCCCGATACCCTATACGGGCATGTACATGTGTCCGACTGTCAACACGCAAGCACGCATATTTACAATGTGCACATGTTGCCCCATTTTTAAAACTTGAAACCACTCTGTAAAGCTCCCAAATGCATGTATTTAGATCTTTTTGAACATATGACCATGCATATAAATGCTACTTTGTACATGCCAAAAGTGATTTATCATCGCTATTCCCCCCTCTCTCTCCTTTAAAATTTCGGGGCCCCAAGGGCCTTGGGGATCACCCATTAACCGCCACGTCATCGCCTGCAAGACGGCGCACACCGCCTTCTCACCGCCACGCGGGCTTGCTACTGCGCCGCCCCGCCTCTCCAACCGCCGCCAAAACCTTGCCGTTTACGCTCGGCAGGGTCGTCTTCATCCAACGCAGCGCCCACAGCTGCTATCACCATAGCCACGGAGCTCCGAGCTCCTCACGCCTCCTTGTATGCCAATGAGTGCCCACGGCGCAACCCATATACACCGTCACTGGATCCCCGCAGTGCGCATGTGGGATTATTTTGCTCCACATGGCAGCCATGGGCCTCATGGCCCCTTAAGCCCACAAAAAATCTTCAAACATAAATATTTAAAACCCCTTTTTTCCGCCTTTTGGCCCTCTCCTGCAGGCTCCCATTCATTGCTCCCGTGTCCGCTGGCCGAGCCACAGAACCGTGCCGAATCTCCACTGAGTTGGCTCTAAGCCGTGAGAACCTTGCCGTATTTTGACTTCTCTGAGCTAGCTATCTGAGGCCGCCAAAAAACGAGAAAGGCATCTGCATGCACTCAACCGCCAAGTGCTCCCAATTTCGTCTCACTATATTTGATCGACCGAATATCCGATTGACGTGCAGTGGATTCGTGCTAACTCCACATGGTACATCCTTCCACTGAGAATCTTCGCGAGACCCAAAAGGTGCTAGATGGCACACCCTCCATTGCAGCCAAGTGGGCTCAGACCCGGCCCCCGGAAAATCTTCTAATGGTCATAACTTGCCATCCAGAGCTCCGATTCGCAATCCGAAAAGACAGGCATGCTCCGTAACTCGAGCTCTACACATGTATACACTGACACCTGCCTGGGGCCACCTGTCCCCAACAGCCCTGTCCGTCGGGGATCTGCCACATACTCTTTCTTTAAACTGCAATATCTAGAGCACCGGGCTCCGTTTGACGAGCCGTCTGGATTGGCTTGGAAAGCACTCTGAAGACCACATTCTAGGACATAAAACCCACAACTCGGGCACAGAAGGCCACCAACTTGCTTGGCTGTTTGCAGCACACCTTTGGCATAAAAAACCGCTTCGAGCATATACCTCCGCTATCCTTGGGCTGCCTAGGGCCTTGGTACCTGCCCTAGCCTTCCGCACTGCACTCGGCTGCTGCCTTTGCTTGGAATAGACCATTTCCTAGCTCGGACCAACTTTAGCTGCACCATCATTGCCCACCCCCTTGTTGAACATTTATGTTCAACCACACATGGCCTTATTGCACTAAAATACTCCACACCAAAAAAAAACTCTTTGTACACTGCAAAACCACCCACCATATGTACAAAACCAGCACCTGCTACCCGCTTTTTTTGCTCATGCGGGTTGCCCAACCCCCTTCTTTACCTATTATCAACCACCTGGGTTGAACACTTTGCATTGGTCTTCTCCATCCACCTGTAACAGCTTTGCATAGTGTCACACCAAGGCACATAGCCAACTGCATAACCAAACTGCCATCAACATGCCTCTACCACTCCAAGCACTCCTTGGCAAACTGCCCACTTGCAACAAAGCACCTTCAAGAACACCAAATAGAGAACCTTCATTCTCACCATCCAAAGTCCTACTGGTACCATCACTTGCACCAAACAAACCTAACACATCTGACCCGCCCTCCCATCCATGTAAAGCTAGATCCTCGTCTAGCAGATCCTGTACCTGCTCAACAGCACACTGTACAGCTACCTTGATTAGCATTCCCTTCAACCACCACTCACATACCTCCTTACAAAGTTTGGATACCGCTTTGGAATCCGCATCACCTGTCATAGAAGGCACTGACTGCATAGGGAGCACCTCTAACTTTGACTCCACCTTGCCCTTCTCACCTACCATGGACTCAATTCCAGCATCGTCGAGCTCCTCCTCGTCAATTGGCCCTTCAAGGTCAATAAGCACCGCTTGCTTGTCCGCTTCAACCACCTGCTCTTCTACAACTGCATCATCAATCTCTACCAAGGAAGAGAGAAACTCGTTCTCTATCCCATCCTCTTCCATAGGTACAACTACTCTATCCTTCTTGGAAAAATTTTGCACCTGCTGCACCACTATGGCATATTCCACTGCTACCTTTACCAACATGGCCATTAGCATGGCACCACACACCAGCTTTACTTGCTCCTCACCACCTGTAGGCCTAGACTGCTCCACTTGGTCTTCACTAAGCACTTCGGCTTGCACTTCCTGCTGCTCCTTGCACACATTTATAGCCTCTCCAGTCACATGTAAGAGGTCGAATTCATCATACCTGGATTGGGATGACTCTGTCTCCAAACCCGTATCTGCGTCCATAGAGCTATCATCACTCTATCCAGTCTCCTCTTCGGTTTCAAGCTAGGGAACCTCGTCTAGCTTCACCGCTTCAACCTCGTCTGCAAACCGCACTCCTTGCTCTTTACCACACTCTACTGGAGCTTCAATAGCTACACTTGAACTTGGCAGCACTTCCTTTGCCCACTCTGGAACCACCTGCACATCCTCCTCAATTGGAACCACCCTAGCCGGCATCTTCGGCATAGGAACCATCATGTCTCTTTGTAGCCAAAGAACCCTTGGTTCTCTTCGCACTTGCACTTCACTTTGTACCACCTGCGGCTACCACCGTCTCACACTGCTTTGGAATCACAACATTTGGCAAACCCTGCCTAGCCTAGCGCTTTTTCAAAATCTTTCTGGTTCGCCCTCTCGCTAGAGCTACCGCCTCTTCATACGACATTGGACCATCTACTTCCACCTTATCTCGCACCTCCTTATACAGGCAATCCATGAACTTACACAATTGCAAAAAACTGGCATTCTCTGCAGCAGTTACCTTGATTAACCTCCCCCATAGGGCTTCAAACGCTTGAAAATCTACCTCCAAGCTTTGCTTTAATCCGTCCAGCTTCCGCTTTACCTCATCTAGCTGCGCATCTGCTACGAATCTGCTTCGAAAAGCCACTTCAAGGGCTTCGCAATCTGATTTTTCTTCTTCACCCAGGCCATCGAACCATAGCCTAGCCTTTCCACAAACCAGGAGTGGGAACACCTGTATTGCACCATCTTCTCTCGATAAACCACTTTCCAACATGAACAATCCATAATCTTGAAGCCAAGTTTCTGCATCTTCAACCCCAGTGAAAATGGGAAATTTCGCCCAAGCCATCACTAGCAGCACCTGCTCTTCAAAGGCCGCACCTTTGGCATCACAAAAATCACCGCTTGGACATCAACTAGGAGCATCAGCATACTCCTCAGTGGGGGCACCAGAAGATGGAGAGGGGGAATGGGGGAACACACCCAGCACAAACAAAAGGGCCTCTCTATAGCTCAGAGCATTCACATCACCCCTATCCTCTAGAAAAACACCTTCAAACACACAACTCACACTGGCAGACCACCGCCTACTCAATTGCCACTGCTCACACACTCTACAAACCACCACTCAAGATGCACCTATTACCCCTGCCTGTCTCCACCCTTACATACACACACAGCCGCTCAATCTCACTTTCTCACTCAAAACACCGTCGGTCCCGGGGGGCACACACTTCCACACAGCCGGCACCGAGAGAACCATGAAACCAGGAGAAAGAGAAGGGGGGAAGGGGAAACAACAGCAAGATGAGGCAACAACGACTCGATTGCACTCCACAAAACACCTGTACAAACTCACACTGCCATCACCATGGCCATTTACACAAGGAAAATACAAAGGGCTTGACAGGCACACTCCTCTGTCCAAAAGCTCCACTTTGTAGGCTTCAAACGGTCCAAAAACTAGGCCAAAAAACCCCTCATTTGATCAATTTTTGACTTTTATAGGGTGGGGGGTTCAATTTGGGAAACTGCCCTTTAATTGGTCCATATGGCACCCATTTTTGGCATCTCTTGGGAAGGGGGGCACCTCTTTTTTCCATTTGCTCCCTTTCTCTCTTTTTGCACTTGGGGGGGGGGGCATTAGCGATGTCGCTATTGCCCCTGGCATTCTTATTATATACTTTTTTTATTTTTTATCCCTTCATTTTTACCCCTTTGGGAGCTTAACCCTTTCGGAGCTTAACCTTGCACTGCCCTTGACTTTAACTCACCTGTCTGGCTCCTCTTGCTTCCTTTGGCCTTGGCCTCCATTTTGGTCCAACTTCAACCTTCACTTTGCCCTTTTCCTCTGCTTGGCCGGCCTTGGCTTAGCTCCACACATTTGTCCGCCCTCGGGCTCTAACTCTCTCTCTCTCTCTCTCTCTCTCTCTCTCTCTCTCTCTCTCTCTCTCTCTCTCTCTCTCTCTCTCTCTCTCTCTCTCTCTCTCTCTCTCTCTCTCTCTCTCTCTCCCTGCTGTGGGACTTTCCCCTTACCTGAGGGGGGGAGGCAATAGCGATGTCACTATTGCCCCCTCTCTCTCCTTTAAAATTGCGGGGCCTCAAGGGCCTTGGGGATCACCCCTTAATCGCCATGTCATCGCCTGTAGGACGGCGTGCACCGCCTTCTCACCGCCACGCGGGCTTGCCACTGCGCCGCCCCGCCTCTCCAACCGCCGCCAAAACCTCATCGTTTACGCCCAACAGGGCCGTCTTCAGCCAACGCAGCGCCCACAGCCGCTATCACCATAGCCACGGAGCTCCTAGCTCCTCACGCCTCCTTGTATGCCAATGAGTGCCCATGGCGCAACCCATATACACCGTCACTGGATCCCCGCAGTGCGCATGTGGGATTATTCTGCTCCACGTGGCAGCCATGGGCCTCATGGCCCCTTAAGCCCACAAAAAATCTTCAAACATAAATATTAAAAACCCCTTTTTTCCCCCCCTTTTGGCCCTGTTCTGCAGGCTCCCATTCATTGCTCCTGTGTCTGCTGGCCGAGCCACAGAATCGTGCAGGATCTCCACTGAGTTGGCTCTGAGCCGTGAGAACCTTGCCGTATTTTGACTTCTCTGAGCTAGCTATCTGAGGCCGCCAAAAAACGAGAAAGGCATCTGCATGCACTCAACCGCCAAGTGCTCCCAATTTTGTCCCACTGTATCTGACCGACCGAATATCCGATTGACGTGCGTCGATTTGTGCTAACTCCACATGGTACATCCTTCCACCAAAAATCTTGGTGAGACCCAAAAGATGCCAGATGGCACACCCTCCATTGCAACCAAGTGGCCTCAGACCTGGCCCCCGGAGAATCTACTAATGGTCATAACTTGCCATCCAGAGCTCCGATTGACAATCCGAAAAGACAGGCATGCTCCGTAACTCGAGCTCTACACATGTATACATTGACACCTGCCTGGGCCACCTGTCCCCAACAGCCCTGTCCGTCGGGGATCTGCCACATACTCTTTCTTTAAACTGCAATATCTAGAGCACCGGGGCTCCGTTTGACGAGCCGTTTGGACTGGCGTGGAAAGCACACTGAAGACCACATTCTAGGACATAAAGCCCACACCTCAGGCACACAAGGCCACCAAATTTCTTGGCTCTTTGCAGCACACCTTTGGCCTAAAAACCTGCTTCAAGCATACACCTCCGCTATCCTTGGGCTGCCTAGGGCCTTGGTACCTGCCCTAGCCTTCCACACTGCACTCGGCTGCTGCCTTTGGTTGGCATAGACCATCTCCTAGCTTGGACCAACTTTAGCTGCACCATCATTGCCCACCCCCTTCTTGAACATTTATGTTCAACCACACATGGCCTTATTGCACTAAAAAACTCCACACCAAAAACAGACTCTTTGTACACTGCAAAACCACCCACCGTATGTACAAAACCGGGACCTGCTATGCGCTTTCTTTTCTCATGCGGTTTGCCCAACCCCCTGCCCCCGAAAAATATTCTAATGGTCATAACTTGCCATCCAGAGCTCCGATTCGCAATCCGAAAAGACAAGCATGCTCCGTAACTCGAGCTCTACACATGTATACACTGACACCTTCTTGGGCCACCTGTCCCCAACTACCCTGTCCGTCGGGGATCTGCCACAAACTCTTTCTTTAAACTGCAATATCTAGAGCACGGAGGCTCTGTTTGACGAGCCGTATGGACTGGCTTGGAAAGCACACTGAAGACCACATTCTAGGACATAAAACCCACACCTCGGGCACAAAATTTCACCAACTTTCTTGGATCTTTGCAGCACACCTTTGGCCTAAAAAATCGCTTCGAGCATACACCTCCGCTATCCTTGGGCTGCCTAGGGCCTTGGTACCTGCCCTAGCCTTCCGCAATGCACTGGGCTGCTGCCTTTGCTTGGCATAGACCATCTCCTAGCTCGGACCAACTTTAGCTGCACCAACGGTAATTATATCTGACGATATCTTATTAAGTTAGAAAATTACTCTTTTAAAGATGCTAGATGGGTGTAAAGAACCTAGCTTAAGGATAATATGAACCTTGTTAATTCTTACAATGTTGCACTAGAGTAAGCATATGAAAATGCATTTTAAATGAAAAATATTTTTGTCTTGTAAGACTAGTTCTCTTTTTATTGTGCACAAATTTAAATAGTATGCATGCTTAGAATCATGTTTGTGGTGACGATGTCTCCCAAACACCAAGTAGAACTTGTCACTCTACTTTGGAAGTATGATATGGACTAAAGAGAAGACATGCTTGCGGCAGCTACGTCTCACAAGCACCAAATGGATTAGTCATCCATCTTGGAATGATGTCGTAGGGTAAAAAGGGATCCTCTACCCGCTAAGATAAATTGACTAATGACTATGACTTTATCTCTTTTACCTCATAGTCGAGGACGACTATGATTTCAAGAGAGAGGTAATGTCATTAAATATTTAATATCTAACCAACCCAAATGATTGTCTCATATTAAATTGATCATTTAGTATGGGATAATAAACGGGAACAAGGGTTAGAATATAGATATGTGCTTACAAATCTATCTCAACACGGGGCCAATGGTAAAGGGACCCAAATGAGAGATGGTATGTCAAAGAGCAAGGGTAACTAATGAAGCTTAAAAGACCTTAGGGGTAGATTTATTAAAGACCTCCAATGGTTAGTGTTAAAAGTCCTTTGACCTTAAGCAAACTAGGGCTGAGCTTGAGGTGGGAATCCGACCTAAACTTAAGCAAGCTAGGGCTGTGCTTGAGGTGGGAACCTTAAGCAAGATAGGGCTGTGCTTGAGGTGGGAATCCGACCTAAACTTAAGCAAGCTAGGGCTGTGCTTGAGGTGGGAACTCCACCTAAGGTGCTTGTCATGCTTGATGACTAAGGTAGTTGAGGTACTTGTCACATTTAATGAGGAAGTTGCTTGAGAAGCTTCCTATGCATGGGGGGTAAGATGCTTGAGTCAAAAAGAGAACCTACACACTTAATGAGGAAGTTGCTTGAGAAACTTTCTATGCATAAAAATATCAAAGTTAGGGGAATTCTAAAAGAGCACATGGGACACATGTCAGGCTCTCACTAAGCTTAACCACATGGTGTACTTGAATGGTATTGGTTGGGCTCAAGAGGGGTCCAATGAGCTTCTACTTCCATCTAACAAATATCTAGATATTTTCAAGCTCTCTCTCTCTAAGGGGTAAGGAGGACACTTGTCAAGAGACTACCTATGTGCTTGGCTGCATGCTGCATGTGATTGGGTAGAGGGAGTGGGGTCCAATGAGCTTGCAGCATGTAGAAATTTCTCCCAAAGAAACGAAGAGGGGTGCTAGGGGGATATACTCCACACACAGACTCATTGGCAAAGGCATTCTCACTTGGTGAAAGTTGAGGAACACCACCTCCTTCTCCAAGCTTGTGACAGTGAAAGCCTACACCAACACTCTTGGCTATGGAATGTAAATCCAACCAAGAGTCATGCTCCAATGCTTAAGCTTGCCATCTTCTCCATCTTCATTACTGTGCTATTATGTATGATAGAAAGAAGAGTAATGATAAGTGAGGAACTATTTATTTCTCCTATGAAATGTTTCTTCTTCCTCTTCCCTATCCTCATTCCCCGCTAACTCTCTCCACCTTCGAAGGTGTTTGAGGCCTTGGGACTGAGGCTTGGGATAATTAATGCTTTCTACAAGTTTATGTTATGCTTGTGATGCATGAAGCTTTCCATCTTCATTGCATCACGTAGGTCACAAGGAACACAAAGATTGTATTGTACCAAGTCTCTCTTGATGGGAGGAACTATAATACAAATGCCTATTGGAGGGGGGGCCGGCTCCATATGAATCCAATCCTCAACTATTGTCATGTTCTCTAAACTCTCTCTCTCTCTTGCAAAAGTATTGTTCATGCCAAGTTAACCAATTACCATGTTTATGTTGCTACCATCAATTAAGTTCACCCGCTATACTCACAAAATAATCTCTAAAAAATGCTTCATTTCCTAATTCCGCTACTCTCAAAGTTCATAGACAAGCTTCCACCGTTTTGGTCAAGATAGAGATTAAGGTCTTGTTGGTAGTCTCAACTTGGCCATTTTCTTGTGGATAATAAGGTGTGGACTTATGGTGAGCTATCATGAAGTTGGTAGTGAGTTCTTTTGCGTGTTGCCGTGGCTTCCGCCCACTTTGTCACATAGTCAGTGGCAACGATAATATATCGAGATTGAGTGCTACAAGCTGCTGGACTAATTGGGCCTACAAAGTCCAAACCCCATTTTTCAAATGGTTGAGTCACTTTAATAGGATGTAAGGGCATCCTATCCTTTCGTTGCATGATCTTGTAACATTGGCATTCATCACATCCTTTTGCAAAAAGTGGTGCATCCTTGAATAAGGTAGGCTACCAATAGCCTAATTGCAACACCTTTCTAGCAGTTAATTCCCTTGAGAAATGTCCTCTGGCTATACCCATGTGGGCTTCTTACAGTATGTATAAATACTCATCCTCTCGGGCACAACATCTAAGAATATCGTCCTTCCTTAGCTTGTAGAGAGTTTCTGCAATGGGAGAATAAGGTTCACATTCTTTTAATAGTTTTCGAGCTATATTCTCACGAAGCTCTTTGGGTGGAAAACCATTAACTAGAAAGTTCACAATTTTCTCACTCCATTCGAGCATGGTCTCGACTAGAAATAAAAAAGTATTGGGCAATTCATTATCGACTCCAATAGGGTCTTCACCATTAGGTATGCAAGACAAATGATCCGCCATGACATGTCTTTTACCAGGTCTCACCACAATGGTAAAATCAAACTCAAGGAGAATTAACAACCATCGTATAATTGTTCTCGTGGAACAAGGTTTATTTACTAGATACAACAAGGCTTGATGATCCACATAGAAAACAAACTTGTTAGCAAAAAGGTAGTAGTAAAATTTCTTTACTGCATAAATCATAGCTAAACCTTCTCGCTTTGTAGTGGTGTAGTTTCTCTTGGCATCATTCAATTGACGACTTGCAAAGCTAATGGGGTAGTCTAGTTTATGTTCTCCTGGTTGAGCTAGAACACACCCAATAGCAAAGTTTGATCCATCAATATGCATATGAAAAATTACATTCCAATTGGGCACTCATAGAATAGGAGTGCTAGTCAAGGTCTTTTTCAATGGCTCATAAGCATGGTCACACTCCGCGGTCCAGTGAAACTCAATAAGAAGTTTGTACAATGGATAAATTATCTTGACAAAGTTTAAAATAAACCGTCGGTAATAACCAACATGGCCGATGAACCTTTGAAATCCTTTATAGTTTGTAGGTGGTGGCAATTCAGCAATGGCTTTAATTTTGCTTTCATATGTGGAAATCGCATTTTTGAACACTGTATGCCCTAAAATGACTCCATGTTTAACCCAAAGCTGGCATTTGAAAGGGTTTAAGGAGATGCGATACAATCTGCACTTCTCAACACTTTTTGTAAGCATGATAGATGTTCTTTCCAAGAGGAATAAACACAAAGTCATCTAAGAAAGCTTCGCAAAACTCCCTCAAATATTCTCTAAAAGCAGTGTTTATTAATCTTTGAAAGGTAGCAGGGCATTGGTTAAGCCAAAAGCCATAATACAAAATGCAAACACTCCAAATTTGGTTATAAAGGATGTTTTAGCTTGGTCCTCTAGCACAATTGTAGCCTGAGTACCCATCTAAAGAGCTATAAGCTTCCTTCCCTGCAACTCTGTCAAGCACATGTTCTGAATATGGAAAGGGGTAATGGTCCCTCCTAGTGGTAGCATTGAACTTCTTGAGATCCACACACACTTTGGGTTTCCCATTATTTTTTGGCACAATCACTATTGGAGACACCCATTCTTAGTGCTCAATAGGGGATATGAATCTGCATTTCACAAGCTTTTCAATCTCTTCTTGAACGATCTTTGCATATTTAGGATTCATTGGGTAGGGTCGTTGCTGAACTGGTTTAGCCATGATATTCATGGAGATTGTGTGTTGCACCATGGAAGGTGGAACACCTTTGATATCATGATATGTCAAAGCAAATATATCCCTGAATTCCTTGAGAAGTTCTTTAAATACACATTCCTTAGTCTCTGTCAGGTCTTGGGCAATGAAAACAGGTTTGGACTCTTCCCCTGGGTCTGCTACCTCTATTTCCTTTAGCTAGACCATCATAAACTCCATTGCTTCCATCGATAGGTTTTCTTTGAGCCTTTATATACACAACCTTACGTTCCTTTTTGGTATAGGATTTGAAATGTTCAGGTGCAGGGTGTAAGTCTATGGGGTCCTGTTGTTCTTGGACTATGATTTCACTTCCGATTCCTTTTGTTGTCTCCTTACAATACGGCTCAACTTTCGCTTCTCTGTAGCCTCTAGTTTTGTGATGTCAATGGGTTGTGGACTATACCACATAACGCTTTGAAGATATTCACTCCATTTATCTACCAACTTCCGATGAGAATCACATGCCCCTATATAATTAATCCATTCTGCGGTAGATTTCTTTTCATTTATTCTAGCATGCACATTTTCTCGATATTGTTGTCTCTTATATCTCTTAATCTTCTTGTCTAATTTTCAATTACGGCCGATCTCTAATGAAGAGTCACTAGATGAATCACTACTTGTGTCTTCTGCTCCCTTGGATAGATTGTCATCTAGGGTACCACTAGGCCCTGGATGGTTTGTCCCCACATTTGCACTAAGATTTGACTCAGATTATTTGTCCTCACAGTCAATTGCAATTGATGATTTTGACCCCAAATCGTGTGGGCTATAGTCTTGTGAGACGCTACTGGTTCCAATGCCAGCCAAACCTTCATCTTGTAGGTCATCAAAAGCTATATGCATTGCTTCTAGCATATTTAAGGGTACGAGTGGTGGCATTTCATTCCCCTTAGGTGTTACCCAGCTCGCCCCCCTGTTTCCTCAAGTGTCTATGGTTGCTGCTAAGTGGACCCAATCCACATTTTCCGACTCAGTCATCCCAGGTAGTACATCCATATAAGGAGAATCTTCCCCAACATCAGTGTACATGTGTAACAATATTGCAATGGGGCCGAGTGAATTGTGGTGTCAGATCTATGATCAATTATAAACCTGTTTCCTAGAGGATGTGCTCAACCATTTACAAGATCCACTTGAATAACATAATCTTGGAACTGCAAGTAGACATGGCTTTTAGACCGGTCATGCACCATTTTTGCTTCCCTCATGAAAGGATGTCCTAAGATCATCTCATATGCCATAGTGTGCTTGGAGAAATCCATAATAATGAAAGTATTTCTTATTTTATGTCCAAAGACCTTGATCTTGAGATCTTCTAGCATCCCAATAGGTTTAACAATAGACCCATTGGCCATCTTTACTACTATGGTTGTGGTCCCAAGGTGAGGTCTTCCCATAGTTTCCCAGCAATTTTTAGTCACAATGCTAACCCCAGCGCCACCATCAAGGATTCCCTTCACAATTAATCCCTTGGTAGTGATTGGTATGGTTGCATTGGATTCATCGCCCTCAAAGTATTGCCCCAACTTGTTAATATGTATTTCTACAACAAGGTTCTCATCTAGGTTGGGTTGTGGATCTAAGTGTTCCTCCTCTATTGGCATCTCCCTAGCTCCATCCATCTGTGCAAATTGTGGTAGCCCGACCTTCAGTTCTCCATTGAGGAAAGCTCGAAGAATAGCTCAGGGTCTCCATATAGTTTGGACACGATGGTGGTTCTAACTTCTGAAGCCATGAAATCCATCAAGTTGGCAATATTTAACGACACCTTTTGAGCTTCAGTCCCTTGACGTGGGGAAGATGGGATCTCCATTTCTTTGATAGGGTCAGGTAGTCCCTCTATAAACATTCTTTTCAACAAAAAGTGAGTCCACCCACTTTCCCGTGACTTTTAAGTCAATTTCTTCTTGGATGACACTAGGTATGGTTGGGGGTTTATGGATGTTGTGAGGTTGTTGTTGTGTAGGGAACAATGTGTGTAATCTGGATCTTCCTAGGTGCTCGTTCTAGATCCCTTTGGGTATCTTCTACCAAACTCATTAATTGCTTGACTCGTTCGATCTCCTCTGTAGGGTTTGGATGAGTTCTATCTTCTTCTTGGATCCTGGCCATTGTGGCTCATGACGATGGAATGGGGGAAATGGGAACACACACAGTACACAAACTAGATGCCTCTCTATAGTCCAATAGATATCTAGCACCCCAAGCCACTCGAATAGACTCACACACACTGTATTTTCTGTATGGATTTACTAGTAAGCTCGTAAATTGCACAATTCACGACTACACCCGCCTAGCTATATGCACCTTAACAACACAAACTCGCCAATAGCTTAACGCATAGCACACACCTCAAGCAATATAACATAGCGGAAATTATTCCCTCCCATCTCCTGCTCTCTCTTGCACTCACACATGCTCTCTCTCTCTCTCTCTCTCTCTCTCTCTCTCTCTCTTTGGCTATACACAAACTCCAAGGGTCCACACACAAGCCCCGAGCTTTGAGCACAAAGGAAGACTTTAAGACACAATAGATGGAGTGGGCAAAATAATGAGCTTTTGATTAGAGTTACGATAATTTTTAATGGGACATATACAGATACGATTGAGGTCAGCCCCTACACGTATGGCCTTCCTTCAACACACCCGGTCGCTCCTCCTTCCAAAAGAGTTGGCGGCCCTCAGCCCGTGATTTCCCTGCAGTGAATTTTCAGCCCTCTAGGAATAGCCCTTACAATTGATGGTTTTCCCTCTGCTTTCTCAAGTTCCCATCGTTCTACCTCCTCTTGCCCTTGGCGTTCTCTTTCTTGATCAGCTTGTAGGGCAGCTCGACAAGGAGACCCCTTTTCCGGTTCAAACCCCAAAGCCAAGGCCTTCTGTTGCCTTCTCTGCTCCAAAGCTGCTTGCCTTTTAGCAGCCTCACTGGCAGGCCTTGCTGCAACTCCTTCCTCCTCTCTCTTTCTTCTTTCCGCTGATGGATTCTGGTGGCTCTTCAGCCCCCTGATCGACCCCTTTATTGTAGTGCTACTTACTAGCTGCAAAGGGGATGGCTCCACTCAGGCCGCCTCTCTCCCCAAGCCAACCTCGTTGATGGCCTCCGCCTCCTTGCTTGCAGCAATACCCCCCACAACACCTTCGTCCTCTGCCCTTTCTAGGTCGTTGATGACCCTGGCGGCTCCTCAGTCTCCCCTGGCTTCTCAGGCTCTTCTCAATCTAATGCCCTCCCTTGTCACTCCCTTGCATGGCCGTTTTCTTCTGCCTCTACCCACGCACTTGGCAACCTCCCCCTCTGGCGCAACTTTCCCTCTTCTGCTCACATGCTGTGGATGACTTCTCGTATGCATGACTTCCACCTATACACAGGATGGATTTTAGCTCGTTGGTTGCTTCAATCCATGCACCACTTGGTGGCCTCGAACTGCATGGCTGCCCCTTCATCGACTTTCCCTGCTCTAGCCCGCCCTCTGGTGGCGCCAACCTAAACACAACAGCTCGTTCTGTTTTTTTTTTTAAAGCATGGAGTTATTTTAGAACTAAAGCTTTTTTTACCTTGCGACTTAGTGGTCACTCCCACTGGATGCCGATCACCTCCAAAAGCTTTGAAGAAATTACCTTTGTTTGAAGACGACCCAACTTTTATGGTCGCTAGAAGATAACAATTGGCCTTCGAGAACCAAACCATCTCTTTGATACTCGGAGATATTGCCGCTACAAGCATTGGATGCTTCAACCCTCAATGTAACCACGGTAGATGGCCTCGTCCTAGCTTCAACCTGAAATGGATCTCCAGTAACCAAATGATTGAATCATAGAGCAACCGGATAGCATGTTTAGCATCTGCAAGCATAGCGATCATTAGAGATTAAAAACCAATCTTTGACCTGCTAATTTCCACGTTTGGCATACACATCATGATCAAGCTTGCCGCTACCGGCATCTGGTATTGACTTCACCGCCTCGACCTGTATCTGCATGACTCCATACCAATGCAAGAACCATTCTACTAGACCAACATAACTTTGTTGCACCAATGATCTTCCTTGTTGCCTTCTTTCTTAGTGGTCATTTTGGTCTCCATGGTTTCACCTGAATCATAATCCTCTTCAACGTCGTTCATATATACGGGGTCGTCACTAGTCTCTATGTTGGTCTTTGAATTGGGGTCTGACTTCGCTACTTTTTGTGATCTCTTCCTTCGTGTTTTGTTATTCTTCTGAGATTGGGCAATTGATGTCGTGTCTCTCTCTTCAAGAATATAATTTTGTTTTTGGAGCATCGATCGTGTGAGCACATTTACTGGTACCACATGTGTACTTTGTGATGGCTCCTTGGTAACCTCATCAAGTTTAATGGCATGATCTTTGGCGCATTTGGATTATTTAACATTGGACAATCAAATGATCTATGCCACATCAATTACACATGAGTATCGGCATTGTAGACTTGCTCGCTTGATTGGTTTGCATTAGTGTGGCGTTCTTTTGTAGCCTAATAGGACACTCGGACACACGATGTGGACCTCCACACTGATAGCATTGAAGAGGTGGTCTCTTGGCAGTGTAATTGATATTCTGGCCTCTTGCAGCAAGAGCGGCTACTTGATAGACAGGTTTGACTTGTCCCAATAGTCCTCCATGTAGTATTGTGGACTTTCTTCAAGCACATCAATCCCATAGGCAATATTAGGGTCTATATCTTCCTCACTGCCTTCCAAACAAGCAAAAGATGACTCACAACCCACTTGATTCACAGAAGTGATTCTCGGATATGGTGGTTGCGGTCCTAGCACTGGAGGTGGTAAGGGTGTTGTTTGAAAAACATTTTGGGCCCTAGGGAGTTGTGACGTTTGTTCAAAAGGTTGGGGCAATGCAGGTCAATGAAGCAACTAAGGTCAATGCAGGTCAATGAAGCAGTCGTGAGCAATTGGCTCAAGTGTTTTTGATGGTGAGACTTTTTGTAAGCACTTACCAAATAGGAGAATTTACATGGCGTGCCTTTTCCTTGATAGTAGAACTTGGCTTGGCAGATGGCTTGGGTTGCCAAATCCATTTATCTAAGCTCTTGGACTATTGCTTGATCTTGTTTGTGTTGGTGAAAATAGTGCAATGGATTGGTTGGTGCTACTGTCAATGGTTGACTAGCTATAAAAATTGGTTCTTCAGCCATACCATTTTTTTTGTTGACTTGGTTTTGCAAAGATGTGCAAGGAGGTTTTTCATGTGTTAGTTTGGTTGTTGTTCAATTATCCAAAAGTATTGAGCTTTGTTCTGAAGAATCTTCTTAGGTAACCAAACTTGCATAATTCCTTGCATAACTCTTTGCATGCTTCTCTTGCATTGGTTGGTTGGTTGCTACAATTGGATTGTGAGTTTGTCAAACTATTTTGTATAAGGGTAATCAATAGAGCATAATCCACATGCGTTGCCTATGTGGTGTCCATACCTTCAATGAATTACTTTCCAATTCGGAGTTGTGTTGTAAGCACAAATTCAAAGTGTTCCAAGGATTATCTTTTTGACTAACTTATCATCTAAAAGACTATAAAACAAGTGTGTGGATGGAATATCATAAGTTGTAACATCACTATACACCTTCCCAACGATATATAAAAGAGAATGATTGGACGTACAAAGAATCATTTGATATAATTTCATTTCTTGAATGGTCATTTTGAAATAAGTGATGTTGTTCACGGCATTTGCTCTAGAATTGTATCAACAAGTGCCCTTTCTTGATGACCTGCTAAAGAACCAAGCTAGATTTTCACGCCCATGCTTGCTTTTAAACAAGATCATTTCTCCCTCAAGCCTCACTTGACTGCGAGTGGTTGTTGCACACCGTGTGTTCAGAAAACAAAAATATCATGCTATTGGTAATTCTCACAAGCCTTGCTTGTGACTTGAGTGCTAAAATTACACAAGCATGGAAAAGAAAATTTCACGGCATCATACATACCTATTGCATAGCATAGCTGTTGAGAATATTCTTAAGAAATGTGTCAACAAAATCAAAAGCTACTGATACCTTCTAAAGTACAAGCATGGACTTGCCTTGCAAAACTGGCTTGGTTCAATTTGAGCATGCTTTGCATGCTTTTGTTGCAGGTCTTTTACTTATCGCAGCTTTGTAAACAAAAAACCATGAGTCCGCCATGCCGAATAGCCTCTGCCTTACATGCCGTAGGCCTTGTATTGATATGCAATAGGTCTGGTCTGAACTTGATGAATTTTTGTCGAAATGGCTTGCAGAGATTTTTACATCAATTTTCATGACCTTCACAACTCCTAACATTGCTTTAGTTGAGTCATAAGATTTTTGCACACCCTGCATAATTACCTTATGTGATTTTTGATGATCTTCTGTAGAGTATCAAGGTAAATCTCTCCATGAATCGGAGTCAAAATTCAAGGTAATCATTGATTCCTCAGCTACAGATTTTTGTCCGGCTTTCTCTCATGGGATTTGCTTCTTAGCAAGGGAGGACACCCAAAATTGGTGTCCCTTTGATAAGTCTTTATTTGGCTAATATGAAAATCGAGCAGCAGCAATGGTGAATGGCTTACAGACATCGCAAGTGGGGGAAAAGAGCTTGCGCAGCCTTGTGGGGGCATCCATGGATATCCATGCAGTGTCGAATTGCATTTTTGATAGCAAAGCATCCTTATTTGGCACCATCCATGCATCATTTGGTGCAGGTTCCTCTTTGGCCTTCATGTGTATAAGGGGCATTTCCTACGGCCCTTGCCAATCGGTCCCATCTCCACCACCATGCAAGCTGTTGATCTCATGCCCCTCTCAAGGTTCCTTGTTGGGCCTCAAGACCCTCCACACCGAGAGAGAGAGAGAGAGAGAGAGAGAGAGAGAGAGAGAGAGAGAGAGAGAGAGAGAGAGAGAGAGAGAGAGAGAGAGAGATGCAACAAGCCATGCAAAGACATCTTCCCCTCTCCCCCCTTAGCTCTGATACCAATGTAAGACCTAGGAGACTTAGATGTCGGATCCACCACCCTACCTCCTTATATATAGGCTGGCTCCTTGCCCTAGCCATAGTTTGGATCCCTAGTCCGAGCCCCTGGCTCAGGTCCCTGACCCCCTAGGTCGAGCCTTAATCCTTAGGATCCTTGTCCTAACACACACACACACACACACACACACACACACATAGAGAGAGAGAGAGAGAGAGAGAGAGAGAGAGAGAGAGAGAGAGAGAGAGAGAGAGAGAGAGAGAGAGAGAGAGAGAGAGAGAGAGAGAGAGAGAGAGATGTAGAGGGCGTGGGGAGAGGAGGGATAAATAGAAGGGGTGGGATAGAGGGCATGGAGAGAGGAGGGAGAGAGAAGAGGGGAGGTGGAGAGAGAGAGAGAGAGAGAGAGAGAGAGAGAGAGAGAGAGAGAGAGAGAGAGAGAGAGAGAGAGAGAGAGAGAGAGAGAGATCCCGACAAAAATTTCATTGGCCATATCTTCCTCATTTGGCTCCGATTGACATGCTCCATAACATAAGCTCTACACATCTATCTATTGAAACCATCTCCGACCATCTTTCATCACCTGCCTTGTTTGTCAAGGATGTGCCATCCCATCTAGCACATTTTAGAGTCCTTCTGGCCTAGAAAACCTCATTAGACATACACTACTGCTATCACCTACCTGCCCTCGATCTTCACACTTGCTTCAACCCTTTGCCATGCACCTACTAGCATGTCCATACCTGCTCGTGCCATCTTCTACGATCGACCAACTTTGGTTGCACCATCATTGCGCAACCCCCTTGTTGAGCATTTATGTTCAACCACAAAACACCTTTATTATTCTACAAGTTGCAAACACTGGCAAACACTATGAGAAAACAAAAAATCCGTATATACTGTTCTATTCCAGCCTACTTGCCCCACCCCTGCATCACAGCATGTTTCCACGTGGATCAAAAACTTGGCATTGATTTCGTCCATTTGAGTGTAACAATTTCCCACATTGTTGCACCCCAACATATATCCCATCATGCTTATAGGCCGCCCATGGCCTACCTTAAGCACTCCAAGAATCCTCTTCTATCCAAGCACCTTCAAGCATATCAACAATCTCACGGCACACACATACCTGACCCACCCTCCCATCCATATAAGGTGGGGCTCTCCTCAAAAGCGAACTGCAGTTGACAAAAACACTTCTCCACTTCAGCCTCTATTGGCTCACCCCATAGTAGTAGACCTTTGCTCACCCAACAGAATATCCACTTGTAGAGGGGCTAACCCTCGCATCACCTATATCCAGGTCAAAGCTCTATCAAAAATCACATGCATACCTTCATCCATAGCAACCATGGGATCATCAAATTCCCAATCAAACTCGCTTTCAAGACATACATCATCCATAGAATGTGTATCTACAACACCACTCGTGCAAGCCATAGACAACTCTATCTGCTCCTCCCTTTTGTCAGCATCCCAACACAACATGAGTGCAAGACAAATGCCCAACCCCTTCGGCTTTCACTTCATCCCCATCCTTTTGTTGTTGACTCTGTAGACCAGCTTGGCTATCCATAGATGCAGCTTTATCCTTTTCCGCATAGCAACGAACCAATTGCACTGCAATAGAATTTTCCACCACTACCTTCATGAGCATCTTCATCAACATGGTGCCGCATAGCACCCTCAACTGCATATCTTCCTCCATTACTCTTCTTTCACATTGGCTACCACCACATTATCAGATAAACAACAAGGCAGCTTTACCCTTACTAGCACAGATTCATTAGACTTTGTCTCCTCACCATAGGATGTGGACTCATCCGCTCTATCCTCCTCGCTTGTCTCCCAAAAACTCGAGCTTGTATCTTCATCATCAACAACATAGCATATCGACTCTGTATCTGCATCCTCATCCTTGTGTTGCTCCACAAAATCTTGACCATCACCTTGGCTTTGCACACCTTCTTCATCTACTTCTAGTCTCTTGGTATCTGCAACCTGCTACATTCTGCTAGCTCTTCATGCATTGGCTTCTAAAAACCAGGGTTTACCTCTTCTAGCTACTCTTGCAACTCGACTTCAACTGGCTCTTTTGCACACATGTTCTCTTTGACAAGAGGCTTATCCTCATTGACAAGCTCATCCACCATTGGGACATGCTCATCATAAATTGGAAACCTCCAAGGAGTATAATTGACCACTGGTCTTACCTCAACAAGTTCAACACTTCAAACAACGGGCACCACCTTCGGTTAAACTTATGAACACTCTGTCACCGCAATAGGCACATAATGAGCAGGATTCAACAAGTCCAACTCTAGCTTTCTCTTCACCTTCGTGCTCTTCACTTTGGCCAAATATACCATGTCTTCATAGCTGTCCGCACCAAATTTGTTCTTTTCCTTGATCTTTGGATGCAAGCACTCTAGCAACTTTGAGAGCTTCAAGTATTGATTGCCTTTAGCACGTGTGGCAATCTCCAATTGCTTCAAACTGCTCAAGAAAAACCAAAAACTCCATACTTACATCCTAGCGTATCGCCTTCAGCTTTGCACCATCCTCCACCAGAGAAACCACCCTACAAAATCGCTTCAAGAAACACACTCTGCAGCTCTTGCCATGAATTTCGATCACCACTCTCCAAACCATCGAACCATAACTTTGCACATCCGTGTATCAACAGCAACACAACAGCAGAACCATCTGTAGCTTTTCTTCATCACTCTACATCCGCAACAATAGCATCGATAACTCAAAATCCACTACCCAGTCCTCTAGGTCTTCAACACCGGACCAAAACTTGGCTCCACCATCTCGGCCAACTTCAAACTCGACCAACAAACATTTCTCGACCATCCACCAACCGCTTATCAACATCAAACATCATCATCAATCTTCCGGAGGGGCACTAGAAGATGGAAGGACACACCCGACACACAAAAAAATGCCTCTTTATAGCCCAAGATATACACAACGCCCCAATCCACTAGATTTCACCTTCAAACTTGACAAAATCCGTAGGCAAACCACCATTTTGACACTACCATACACACACACACTCATTGCAACATCACAAACACACCCAATCATTCCCCACATCCCGATTCATTGCCTTCACCACACACACAACCTCTCTCAATCTCTCTTTGCACAACCGACCTCAGAGGGGACACACCTGCCGATGCACGCCCGAAAACGCACACACATAAGCAAAGAACAGAAGGGGGAAGGGAAAATTGACAGAAATACATGGCAATGATGGCTTCTCTTCACAAATAAACCATATACAACATGCTCTAAGCCGACACACTCCTCGACGAGCTCAAACATCACACCGATAGCCCTCCTAGCTCCGCACATACTCCATATCTTCAACAACCGCTTCCTTGGCAACACTTCATGGTCCTCCCGCACAACCGCAGGGAAAAGAACCCCTTCAATTTGGCCAAAATCTCTTAACAAATCGTGAGAATCTTCTCTTATAGGAGTTTACAAAAGATCAAAAAAGGAAAAAAAATTGGGCTACCTCTGCTCATACAACTCCCTTGAGCTTCATTTGGTATTGTATTGCATTTCTTACAAGTGTGCATTCTCCATTAAGCTACCATTTCATGGCTCTGACACCTCGACTACCTTAATCTTGTAATACTTAAGGACGTGGAACCAATTTTTAGAGATGTCTCTATAACCCCTTCTACTCACTCCCACTGTGTCACAAACTTCTTGCATTTAAGAAGGTTGGACCAATAAATCCATATCTTTCAGTAAATTTTGAAATACCAATTTCTTTTGGGTTCAATTTTTGGGAAGTGTCACTCTTGTTCATTACCTCATTCAAGAATCTCACCCTTTCATGAGTATTGGACATACTAAATCCTAAGAGACTGGTCACATGTTCTCTTGTAATTTTTAACCTTTTTTTTTCTTTGTCCAGATGCTTCTGTCAAGTTTACATCTCTCATTCATTTTACTCGTGCTCTTAATCCCATTGGAGTTTCTTTTAAGGTCTGCAGCTGATGATTTTCTTGTTTTAGAGAGGCTATTTGGTTTTCCAATTCTAAAATTCTTGTTGCATTTGAAGAAAAAATAAGTTTGGAGATATTGAACGTAATGTGTATGATTAATGTGTAACTGAGATAGCCTAGAACTATCATCCTAGTAAGGCATCAACCCCATCTCCAACAAATCTCATAAAATCATGGGGTGTGTGCAAGCTCCCATCTGTCCATAGGTCAATGTGCTTCTTCCCCTTGTTGCAAATTTGTTGTGATTCACTTACATTTGTTACTGGTCTTTTGATAGACACTCCCCGTAGTTGCATATTCTTTGTTGAGCTTAACGTTCAAGTGAAACTTGCGGTTATCACTAACGGAAGATACATTACTGATTGTAAGTGGTGAAGAGCACACATAAAGGATAATGGAGATAACGATAGTAGCAGAGTTGTTAGCTTTAGAGAAGAGAGAAAGCTCTTGAAAGTGCGTAGATCAATCTAAAAGGTCATAAGAGAGTAAGAGAGAAAAAGGAGGAATTGAATCATTCAAAAGTGGAAACAACTATTTTTCGCCGAGTCAAGTGAATGAGAACAAAGTTCAAGGTAAGCCACAAAGGAATAGTTTGAAAATGATTTCTTTTTTGAATATTTAGAAATATGTACCTAGATATGCTTTAAATAACCAAAACGACCAAATTTAGATCCATTTTGACCGTCAAATGGCTGTGCTAGTCAGCAATTGAACCAATTCCTTACACAACACTTTTTGAGTCATTTTAGGCCCTAATGAATGGAAAATCCGCAAAGCACTTGTCTTTGATGTATTGGTCATGTTCTTCTTATTATAGGTGCAATTGCTCCAAGATCATCAAACAGGGTAGTTGGTCAGTGTCTCATTGAACCTACATTGGATTCTTATGTCACCATTTGTATTCACGTTAGGTGTCGCCTAGGTTCCTCCATTGACCCAATCTTGTGTATCAAATTATTTAGCTCTTAGAATTGTATTCAGCTTATGGTAGAACACCTCTCATTGTGCATATTGTCAATGCATCCACTCTTTCTACTCTAAGCTTGTAGTGCTTCACAAAATTTCTTTGATACAAGGTGGTATTTATATCTTTTGATATCATGGATGCGAACCCATTGTTGTACTTGTCTCAAAACCTAAAGATGGAAATGGATTTATCATCCTTCCTAAAGATATATATGATATTTCTATCAGTGAGGGTTTTTGATATTGCATCTTTCACCCAAAACATTTTATTATAGTCAACATTTTACTCCCAAGCTTACATTATTGGTTTTCAAGCATCTCATAAACCCCATGGAAGTTGGTCCTTCCATGATATCCTCACTAAGGGATCGAGTTTCAGCTTTGTTTTCCCATTTGTTCACAATATCTGAGTTTTCTACTATCACATACATTGTTCCCCTAGTTCCTTTAGGTTTTTCTAGTGGAGTTATACTCCTATATAAGTCAATTGGGTTTGGTTCTCCATATTAGATTTTATCTCTAGTTTGGAAAATTTTAGCAGGTTTGAGGCTATTTTAGCAATTTCTCTCAACTTGTAGCTCCAAATGCTTCCAACTTTGATATGTAGCTTCCAAATGTAATGTATAAAGCTTAGATTACTCCTCAAAAAAAAAAGTGTACTTATTAGGTGAAAATATAAAATAAACGTGCCTATTTTAGATTCCTTAAATACAGACTTTTGTTTCCTTTTTTAGGTTACCCACAATTAGTGTTTCATCGGTGAAGGGATTTGAAATTTGGTTCTTGGAATCCCATTTGTAGCCCTATTTTGCATATTTCAATAGTTTTTAACCAATTTTGGCTCTGTTACAAGATCCTCTGGTCCAAATGTTTCCAAACTTGGTAGCCCTATTTTGCATATTTCAATAGTTTTTAACCAATTTTGGCTCTGTTACAAGATCCTCTGGTCCAAATGTTTCCAAACTTGGTAGCTTTGCCTACACACTATATACAATCATGCTATGCGGTAAAGAGTGGAGGCTGGAACCCAGATGGGCGAGCTGCAAAATAGGCATACATATTTTCTAAGTGGTCCTATGCCTATTGATTTTTCAACTTTATCACTTGCACATGTTCCTAGTGCTATTCGGAGTGTAAAAATGAGCTTAGCTATGAAAAATGAGTACCATATCTCTCATATGAAAATAGGTATGCCTATTTTCAACTTTGGCCAGCTTTTACATTCACTTCAATTTTTTTGAGCACAGATGCAACATTGACAATATTTTACTTACCTTACTCCTATTGTAATTAAGAGATAACACAAGATGATAGAAAACAAAAATTTCTCTAAATTCTACATTCCTAACTTGGTGCTATCCTTATTGACTCAGCACAAGTTTCAAGGCCCAATCACCGTACTTTTTTCTAACTAACATGCAAATACCAAGGTCCTTGGTAAGTATCTCTACTCCCAAGTATCCTACAAAGTCAATAACTCACCTGCTAACCACGCAAAATTAAAAATACAAATACTTTAGAGAGGTCTTGAGAAAGTAATGGCTTTTACTCGTGATTGCATTGAGTTTTTTTCGAGTTTAGGTTGTCTCACCAACAACGGTGCTAAACTGTGGGTGGGCTACCAACACCATATCAATAGTAGCAAAAAAAGAACCATAGACACAAATATTTTAATACATGGGATGTAGTTGACCCGACTCTAGTGCATGGATGCTACAAGAGGTACCTAATCTCTCAAAAAACCCAGTCTATCAATAGTAGCAAAGAGAGAATTGCAAACACAAATATTTCGATCCGTGGGTGTAGCTGACTCGACCTTAGTGTTGATGCTACAAGTGTATCTTACCTTCAAAGCTACAACACTTCAAATGAACTAACACTTGTTAGGTTAAGGTGGATAGGCTAGTGTGCCATTCATGCTAATAACATGCTTGGAGAGGTTAGTGTAAAGTTTGAAAGAGCAACTATTACACAATACAATATATAGTGTATACTTGTAAATGATAAAGCTTGATATCATTCATAAAAATATGTCTATATAGGTTTATACAAATAGACAATCTTTTGACACATGCGCACAAGATGAGCCTTTTGACACATGAGCACAAGATGTGGTTGCCTATACATAAATACAAGTGGTTGTTCTTTACACAAAGGTTGTAACAGATTTTTCACATGGATTGACACATGGGGTGGAAAGGGTTGTTCACACAAAAGATGCAACAAAACCTTGCATCCCAACAATCCTCCCCTATGTAGGTTTTGGTTGCATATCACTCACACAATCCTCCCCTCAAAACACACTAGGGTGAGATACACAATTCACAAACCTCCCCTTGAACAGAAAGTTGCCTCTCATACACACAAAGGATGTAGGTATACAAAACATTAGCGTGTAGGCACACACAAGCCTCCCCCGACACAAAGAGGATAAAGTACAATTTGAGACATTGCTCAACACATGTTTTTAGTTGTTTGTTGGAGGATTTCCTCCTGAAAAAATTTGCAAAACTTATTGTACTTTATTGTCGTTATCCTTGCACAATGCATTTATATGTACAATAGAGGGAAAAACCACGTGAAAAAAAGACCTCATTATTTATGATGTGCACAAACATTAATGTGACGAGTGTTGAACTCGAGACTTACTACTCAAGAGCAATAGCAAATCTACCTAGTTTTAATGATTGAAGGTTATTCCAATTTCCTCTTGTTATTTTTTTCACTCACATGAGATGAGGAATTCACCCACGAGATGAGGAATTTAAGTGTTGTACGAAGAATCCCAGGACACGTGATACACTCTTCAACTCAAGACAAATACACTAAAGAGGGAACTTACATAACAATTATTCTAGAGAGAGAGAGAGAGAGAGAGAGAGAGAGAGAGAGAGAGAGAGAGAAAGAGAAGAAGAAGAGAGTTTTAACTTCGTAGGAAACTATCCCAAGAGACCTTAAAGATCTAATTGACGAGGAGTTGAACTCAAAGACCTGTTATGAGAGAGAGAGAGAGAGAGAGAGAGAGAGAGAGAGATTTTGAGATACAAGTCCACAAAGGCAAAAGGATGAAGCTTGAGGATGAAGCACTAAGATGTTTTTATGGGTTAAAATCAAAATGCCCATTTGTTGCAGCTAGCCAAAGGAAGGATTAAATGAAAAGGGGTAAAGTTTAACCTTAGGTCTATATGCAACGACATTTTTTGATTAAATGATCTTTAACTCGAGGCCTACGGTGTGTGTGTGTGAGAGAGAGAGAGAGAGAGCCCATAGCACCAAGAGCCACAACAAAACATTAGCCAACAGAAAGTTTGAGTAAATTCCACCAAATTTGCAAATTCTGCCTCTCCAATATACATTTAGTAGAAAAGATTCAGACCGTTTTGACAATGTCATTGATACTTGCAACACTTTTCACGCTGTTTAGATCCCTTCTTCAGCTTCCTTTTCTCCCTCTGTGCCTTGTTCTGACAACCTCGCTGTTTTTGCTGTTCAAGCATCTCAAGCCTATCACCAAGTACGCTAATTACCTTACTTTGCGCCTTGCTTTGGGCAAGCAACTTTCCCAGTAAATATTTCAGCTGTCCACATTCCTCAGAAAACTTCTTTAGGAGTACACTATCAGAAACATCAAGGTCCTGAAGACCTCCTTGCGGCGCACCTGGAGTTTTATCTTGCCTTTGGTCAGTTAAGCTCTGCTCCTGAGTGTTCAATAGCTCCTCTACTACAGAAGATCGATCTTCATTCGAATCAACTGCATCAGACCCCTCTTTCGCACATGGAGTACCAGGGCTTGAAACTGACACACAATCCCGCAACCCCAGGATGTCTTCTTCATAGGCATCAATAGCTTTAAGTGCCTCGTGCGCAGCAAGGCCATCTACAGCCATCTCTCCATCATCATCCCCTACCGTCACAGCCCTCATCTCCTCCTGCATAACCTCATCTGCTTCTTGTTTACATGGAGCAATAGCTCTGCCCACCATGGCAGGATAGGCCCCATCAATACCCACAGCTGGCACACCAATAACCTCACTACTATCGTAGAGGGTTATAGCTTCCCTGCTCGACGGATCGTATTTTACACAATCTACCAAATCCCCAGAATCATCTTGCGCTGCACACACTTCTTCATTTCTAGACACATGAATGTCTAGATTGGTCATGGCTTTCACGGGCTCTTCTTGCAAATCATTGGTCATCATCTCTGCAGGCCCATCTTGCATCACGACTCCTTGTAAGTCTTGATTAACTACCTCTGCCTCATCAAGAATTTCTTCTTGAATAGAATCTGTGCCATTTTGCATCGTGCTAATGAGGGTTCGCGCATCATGGTCCTCCCCATGTAGAGAGGGAGTTGTTTCCTGCAGGGCATCGGTAGCATTCGAGCAGACAATGCTTTCCGAATTTACAGCAAGCAAACTATTGCAGTCAGTATCATCTTCCTGTGAAGACATAATGGCATCCATGGCATCCTGCAGTTTGATGGCCATCTTTGTTGCTTCTTTCCTCTGGTTCCGGACATCAGGGATGGAGCCCTACACAGACAGACAAAAAAAAAACAACATACATAAGCTCAGTGGCCAACAAAGAAACCTCCACATTTAAGAGAATCAAGGTCGACTGCATACCTCAATGGCGTCCAATTGAAGAATGATGGCCATGACACTCTCACTGAATCTAAGGCGCTCTTTCTCTTCTGACTTCACCTTGTTCGAGAATCCAGGGCTTTCAATCTCGGCCTTGAGGTCTTCAAGACGCTTTTTCAGCGTAGAAATCGTTCGGAGGTGAATGAGGGGGCGGCGCTGACGGATGGCATAACCACGGAAGCAAGATTGGATGCGAGTAGCAGCAGCACTGGGGTCGAGGAGGGGCACTACAGAAGCCTTCCTCTGGGGAGGCGATGGAGGAGGGGCAGGAGACGAGGAATCAAACACGGGAATGCTGATGACAGAGCGGGGGATAGGAGAGGGGGCAGAGGATGGGGGCGATGGTCCATGAGCCTGCTGTTGAGGGCGATATGGATCGCGAGCGTAGAAATTGGAAAACGGGGTAGAGAAGGGATAGGCAGGGTAGGCGTAGAAGGGGGATCGTCTCATTGCTGGCTCTTCTGTTGCAGAAATGTCTTGTAGAGTAGGCAGTGGGTCGAAATGGTGTCTCGGAACCTGCCATGTCTCCGGCGGGAACTACATATACATAAGCAACGGACGCTCTTCCAGAGCACGCAGAAGGCTCTGGAAGATTCCAAGTTTCTCTAGAAACCTCTCATTAATCCATGAACAAAAATTCACGCAACAAACCATCCCCAAAGTGCCTTCTGTGTTAGGATTCGACGCCCTTCTTCCCTTCTTTGACTCTCGAGCCCTTCGTATGAAGGCCACTTTGAGGCAACGCCGGTGTTTTGAAGGGAGAAGGAAAAATCTGCCCATCCTCATGGAAGGATGATAATCCCACTCTCCTGTCATTAGAAGGGCAACCCTTAGGAAAGCCCTTCGTGGAGTTTACAATGCCCACCAACGATAGGAGTGGAGACATTTGCATTCACATCCACATTTTACATATTAACAAGAATTAAAAGTAGATGAGGGGGATCGGGTCTGTGGTTAAGCCATTCATAATTTGGTATTTTTCTAAATTCTAATGGGAAATGGGCCAGTGGCCATTGCTAAGTTCTAACTTAACCTAATGAGAAATGGGCGACTCAGTGCTCACCCAAAATTTGAAACGAGCCAGACTCCAGACCGTGGCACGAGCATCGCGAGTGTAACTCTTGCTCTCAACCTCTCTCTGTAGGTGTCTGTAGGGATTTGGAAAGATATCGGGTGTTGATGGTCACAAGGGCGGTTAACATCATCCCCACACACAACAAAGGAACTGCAGCAAAAGAGGAGAAAGAAATGTGGGATTTGCTACATCAACGCATGAGAGAGTTGGAAGGTCTTGTGACAACACGAAGTGTCACAAACTATGACGTGGCATGCCCACAACACACATACACACTCTCTGCTGCCTACACCCGAAATCCGGTTGATTGCTAACGTGGCACTGCTGTACGGACAGGGTCCCGCAAATTTCGGCGAAGATTGCGGAGCTGCCACGTGGCAGGTTATACGGACGCCAGTGAAAATCGTGAAGACTGAATTGCAACAGATTTGCTTTTTGGGCATGCTTTTTGGAAATCTCATGCAATCTTTAAAAGATGCTTTATTTTACATTAAGCAAGAATGAGAGAGAAAGAGTCTCTTGCTTTATTTTTCGAGGAGCTTTTAACTTGAAGCTTTTGGGGGTTTTTGATTTTCAGTTTTTGGGGGCTCTACTTTTAGCATCCCTTTGTATTCTTTAAAAAAGCAGGCAGGGCCTCATAACTCAGAGCATCTAGACAGAGTCTGAGTGTGAACGCCTGCCCACACTCTTGTACTTTGAACACATATTAATACATAAAGACATATCGAAAGGGGCGCCAGTCTTTGGGGCCAATATCTCTACGCACGGAACTCCGTCGGGCCAGTGTCGAATCAATTGTGAACTGTGAATTGTTCTAAAGTGTTTATTTGTGTTGTCGCGGTAGATTCTCGACTTGGAGTGTCCAAGTCTGTTACACAAAGACTCGTGATCAGAGACTTGCGAGCAACCTTCGGACTCTTCTCAGGCTCTCAGTCTGCCCTCTATTAAGCTTCAGCCTCGGACAATGTAAGAATTGATTAGTTTCTCCAATAGAGTCTACTTGTTTCTTGTATGGAAAATGAATGCCTTGACATTCAATTTGCATTTGTACAAATGAATGTTGCTATGACTCTTTGCTGTCCTTTGTCATGAACAAGTATTTGGTAGTGCTGAAAAATGCTTGTTCTTAGTTTTTTGTGCTGTGTAAGGGGACATTTTTTACTCTTCTGTCATTGAAAGGGCAATGTTAAAATTTTCCCTTCTATCCAGAAGGGCATACTTCTTACATACCTGTCTTTTGACATTTTGAGTTGCCTGTCAAATCCTAACACTGGTCTTCACTATCATCTATGTAGGCGAGTCAACGCCAACAAGTGTATCTCAGAGGACATTATGAAGACCCTGTCATGGAATGCAAGAACACAGCCTATGGCCCTACCCATTGCGAACTCTCCTTCATCCCTTTGTCTCCCATCACAAAACTTCATTCCCCACCACCTCCCTTCTCTCACTTCTTCGTTTCCTCACTTCTTCATTAGCAATTTCCTCACTTCTTCATTAGCTCTATAATCGGCGTGCAAGATCTTATCTATACTTTAGTATAATGACAAAGTGAAGCTTCAGCCATGTGTAAGCATAGCTGGACTTGAGAGCGAGAGAGAGAGAGAGATATATATATATATTTTTACTCTATATTAGATGTGCTACAAAGCGAGCTCTTCCCTTTCTCTCTCTTGGTGTCTGCAACACTCCTTCTCAACCATATCTTTATCTCCTCTCGCTCCTGCTAAACCATATCTTCATCTCCTCTTGCTCTTGCTAAACCGATATTTTTACTCTTTATTAAATGTGGCCGCAAAGCGAGCTCTTCCCTTTCTCTCTCCTGGTGTCTGCAACACTCCTTCTCAACCATATCTTTATCTCCTCTCGCTCCTGCTAAGCCATATCTTCAGCTCCTCTCGCTCCTGCTAAACCGTATCGGCTCACCTTTTGCTACTCAAGGACCTCTACACTGGCTCCGCATCTCACACCTCCTGCCATTGTACGGACTAACGTCTTTGTTGAGGCGTCTCTCTCTCTCTCTCTCTCTCTCTCTCTCTCTCTCTCTCTCTCTCACACACACACACACACACACACACACACACACACACATACACAGGTTTTGTGAATCTCTTTTGCCCAACTCGTCATGCACTCTAACGCAATGGACAAAATTCTAGATGAGACCGCCTCTCTCTCTCTCTCTCTCTCTCTCTCTCTCTCTCTCTCTCTCTCATGGAAGCCATCAATAGATTAAAGGAGCTCTCCTCCAATCTCAAGACTATCATTGAGGAGGACCATAGGGAATTCCCCTAGCCTCATCAGGAGATTCATGGACAACCATGGCAAGAAGCTTCGAAATGATCCTATGATAAAACAAAGAAAGAAGCACCTTCTCAATGGCTACTCGAAGGTCTCCATGTCCCCCCCTCTTGCGCAAGTAGCTCCTTGCTGCCCGAGGACCTTGATGAAGAAGAGAAGTTGATTGCAAGTCAAAGTTTCTCCGTAGCTACCCATGCCTTAGCCTCTTCAAGAAGCCATTTGAAACATACACCGACCCCTTCATTCCTTGTAGGCTCTTGGAGGTCTACTTGGGAGAAGCTCATCAAAAACCTTGGACTCTCGATAACTTTACTCTCTTTGCTACTATTACCGAAGGTTTGCTACTCACTCTTCTTGAAGGGCACAAGAGGCCATCAAAGCAATGTTGGTTCACCTCTTCTATAGAGAAAAACTCAAGGAGGCTATCAAATATTCTATCCTCTTCAATCAGCCCCATCCATCATCAAGTCAAAATTCAGAGATGGACATGTTCATCAAGCAAGCCATAGCACCCACCAAGGAGCATCAAGAAGGGAGGTATGCAAAAAAAATCAAGAGGAGATAATGGTAGGCACTCTCGAGGAAGAGGAAGGCACGTCAAACCTCAAAGATCCTTGGTCTCTCTTCTTAGATGGAATCAAGCATCACCCACTGATTCATCTAATAGTTGCCATTCCCTTCAAGCTACTGCTAATCCTACATACCCTTCTTACCTTGCCCAACTCTCAGCCCCACCATCTAGGGCTAGAACTATGTTTAATCTTCAATGTCTAGCAAGTGCTAAGTTTTTGTTGTATGATTGACATTGTTACCATATACATGTGGTAGTGATGTGTGTGAACACACTAGGACCGCCGGGGCATTTTTTCCCTCTTTAGGAGGTTTTTTCCCCCGTGCATTATATATACGCCCATCACTCTAGGGCTATCTATCTTTCCATTGCACACTAAGTAACGCACTCTCTATTGTGTGCCTTGAGCTTCCTTCATCTTCTCCAAGCTGTGTGTGTGTTTCTCTGCAACCCTAATTCCAACAATTGGTATCAGAGTAGGTCACGTCCTCCCGGGCTTAGTCGCCAGCTGCTCCAGCACACGCCTACTCACTTTCTCCGATTTCAGTGAGCTTTGGCTAGCGTTCGCAGGTTGACAAATACTTTGGCAAGCTCGAAGAGCTTGGTCTGCTCAGAATTTTTATTTGGGCTCATTTCGGCCTCCGTTTCCACTACAGGCAGTACTGCACAGGCAATTTTGTCATTTTGTGCAGAATTTCTGTCAGTGCCGTTTTCTGCTTAACAGGTGCCTTAGAGTCTTCTACGGTTTGTGCTATATAGCACAGGCTGTTCCCGCTCCGTTTCTCCTATTTTCGGGCAGTTTTCACATCAGGTGCAACATTTACCATGGCTGACAACAACAACACAGATGTGTTCAAGATGTTTGCTGTTGAGGACAGGTTGGATGGGGACAACTACCCTATGTGGGCTTATATGATGCAACATGTTCTTGTGTCAAAGGGTGTCTCGAACATTGTGCAGGGCATTGATGTACGTCCTGGTTCTTAGGATGTAGGCGATGTTGAGGATGTTGCAGGTCTTGTTGCAAGGATTGCAACTGTTAGAGTTGTTTTGCCTACGATAGAACAAGCTCGTTGGGATGTTAAGGATGCGCAGGCTCATGCATTGATTGCATTGTCTGTGAAGCGCACCATTGTTCCTCACATCAATTCAGCAAAATCTGCAAAATAGGCTTGGGATATTTTAGCAGGTCTTTATGCAAGCCGCAATGAGGCTAAAATTGCTTTGCTGCGTAAAGAGCTGGAGTCGAAGATTATGCATGAGGAAGATGATATGGACACTTTCCTTGCTAGTGTCAAGGATATCAATGAGCAGCTTATTTCTGCAGGTGAAGTCATTTCAGACAGTTCCCTTGTGCAGACGGTTCTTGATGCCTTACCAGATTCCTACCAGACATTTGCTAGTACTTGGAGACTTATGACCCAAGGAAATCCTGAAGTTGTCAAGTTTGATGCATTATGCACGTTGCTGTTGCAAGAGTCACTTTCTAGAAAAAACAGGACTAGGCAGCGTGCAATTGAACAGGCTTTTATTACTTCTCAAAGAAAGGGTGGTAACAGTAATGCAGCCACTTCTTATGGTTCTGCTGCGAGTGGCAAAAATTCTGTTCCTAATGCTTCTACTGGCAATACTTCGTCTGGCAATTCTGGTGATAAGGGCAAAAAGAAGATGCGTTTCCATTATTGTAAAGCCAATGATCACTTGATCAAGTCGTGTCCTAATTTGAAGGCCAAAGAGGCTAAGAAGAAAGAGGGTGGTTCCACTGCAAATGCTGGTTCCACTACAAATGCAACCATTGTTGAGTCTTCTGTGAAAGGAGACTGTGTTGCTGATGTTGATGCAGAATGGGCTTTTAGCGCATAGTGTACTTACAATCCTGCTGTCCATGATGCATGCTTGTCAATTGCTGTAGATTCACATGTGTGGTATTTCGGCAGTGGTGCTACAAAGCACATTACCTCACATCGTGAATTGTTTACCTCCCTTGAGTCTGTCCCTCATGGGAATTTAGTCACTTATGCCAACAACGCCTCTTATCCAGTTTAGGGAGTTGGAAAGATTGTGCTCACTGCTGCTAATGGAAATTCCTTCACACTTGTTGATGCACTTTATGTACCTGGGATCAAGAAGAATCTCTTGTCTGTATCTGCACTTGCTAGACTTGGACTTGTAGTCAAATTTGTGGATGACAGATGTACACTTCATGATCTCAGTTTTGGTGATGAAATTGTTACATCTGGGCTTTTGTGCCGTGGGCTGTATAAGCTCACTTTGTATGACAAGTGTGGACAAAATTTTGCAAATGCTGTTGCAGATTCAAGGGCTATTTCAGATGCAAAACTTTGGCATGCACGTTTTGGTCATCTGAATTTTTCCAGTTTGCTGTGTTTGCAAAAATCTGATATGGTTGCTTCTTTGCCACCTCTTGAAGCACCTGTCAAACATGTTTGTGAAGGCTGTATTTTGAGTAAGATGCAGCATTCTAAATTTCCAAAGGATGGTTTAGTTCGGGCCACATGCAGGTTGCAGCTTGTGCATAGTGATGTTTGTGGGCCTATGCAAACTCCATCCTTGGGCAATTACCTGTACTTCGTGACTTTCATTGATGATTACTCCAGGCATGCATGGGTATTTCCGCTTAAAGCGAAGTCCAAAGTTTTTATGTGCTTCAAACAATTTCTGGCTATGGCTGAAAATGTCTCGAAATGTACTATGGGCACCCTCCGTTCCGATCGAGGGGGTGAGTATATGTCTCATGAATTTAATGCATTTCTGGCTAGTCGTGGGATAAAACACCAATGTACAATGCCTTATACACCTCAACAAAATGGTGTTGCTGAGAGGAAAAACAGGTCACTGACGGAAATGGCACGATGTATGGTCAAAAGTCAAGCTTTACCGCATTCTTTTTGGCCTGAGGCCATCATGTGTGCCACTTATGTACTTAACAGGTGTCCTACGAAAGCTTTGCAGTTTATTACTCCATATGAAGCATGGCATGATAGAAAGCCTTCTATTGAGCACATGCGTGTTTTTGGCTGTTTGGCATATGCTTTGGTGCCACAAGTGCAGCGCAGAAAATTGGATGATAAGGCTGTCAAATGTATTTTTGTTGGTTATATTGCTGAAAGCAAAGGTTACAGGTTGTATCATCCGCAAACAAAATGTATTCTGGTTTCACGGGATGTAGTGTTTCTGGAAGATTCTGTTCAGCCCTTGCTGTCATGTACTAGAGACAGTAGTGTAAGCTCACAGGACATTTATGACACTTTGTTGCCTCTTTTCAGTGGTGGAAATACGAATGTAAGTTCCAATGAGGCAAATGTACAGCCTATGGGGGTTTCTGAAAATGTTACAGATCAGCCTATTACTGATGCAGATGTACATGATGTACTTGATGAGGAAAGGGCTGAAAATGAGCAGGCTAGAGGTATGCCAAAATGGCTGGTGCACAATTTGCGTGATAGTAAATTGGATGCACCTTTGTCTAGTCGTACACGTTCAGGCTCTCGCCATGCATCTTATGCATCAGATTGTTATGCTTTGGATGTGTCTAGCTTACATGATGTTGAGGAGCCTCTGTCTCTTGATGAAGCACATAATTCAGAAAAATGGATGGCTGCCATGCAATCAGAATATGATGCACTTATAGAGAATGACACATGGACTTTATGTGAAGTGGGTTTACAAGTTGAAACGCAAGCCGGATGGTGAGATCGATCGCCATAAGGCTCGACTTGTTGCAAAGGGTTATGCATAGCAAAAAGGCATAGATTATGAAGAGACTTTTGCTCCCACTTGTCGTATGACTACTGTACGTTTCCTATGTGCATTGGCAGCTCATTTTGGTTGGGATGTACATCAATCAGACATTGTTACTGCTTTCTTGAATGGTGACATATTTGAGGAAGTTTATGTAATGCAGCCTCACGGTTTTGTCATAAAAGGACAAGAGGACAAAGTGTGCAGATGTAAGAAGGATTTTTATGGGTTGAAGCAATCTCCTCGTGCTTGGTATGAGAAAGCTGACACTCATTTGGTCAAACAAGCCTTTTGTAACAGTCCAACAGAAAGCACATTGTATGTAAAGCGTGAGGGTGATGTACTTCTCATTGTGGTTCTTTATGTTGATGATTTGCTGATCACTGGACCAAATGAGAGACATATTGCTGAATTTAAGGCTGATTTGAATGCTACTTTCAAGATGAAATATTTGGGGCTGTTGCATCATTACTTGGGTATACAGTTTCACCAGTGTGTTGGTGGTATTGCCTTGTGTCACAAAAGTTACATAGAGACATTGCTATGTGAGTTTGGACTTCAGGATTGCAAACCTATTGCCACTCCCATGGAAACATGTTTGAAGTTAAGTCTACATGATGCTGGTGATCCTGCTGATGTCACTCTTTACCAAACTGCTGTTGGTTGCCTCATTTATGTATGCAACACGAGGCCGGATATTCAGTTTGCAGTCTCACAGGTCAGCAGATTTATGCATAGCCAAGGGTCTAAGCATTGGCAAGCTGTCAAGAGGATTTTCCGCTACCTTAGTGGCACTTTACATCTTGGCTTGTTTTATCCCAAGGGGGGATCATTGCCGCCAGACTTACATGCTTTTTCGGACTCAGATTGGTCTGGTTGTTTTGACACGCGAGTTTCCAGAAGTGGTTTTTGTTTCATGCTTGGCAGTTCATGTATATCATGGTTGAGCAAGAAGCAAACTACTGTGGCCACTTCGAGTTGTGAGGCTGAGTACAGGGCAGTCTTCATAGCTACGGTTGAGTGTGTATGGCTCAGACGCCTTATGGCTGATTTGGGTGTTGGACAGGACACTGCCAACACTATCTACACTGACAGTCAGAGCGCATTGGCAGTTGCGAGGAACCCAGTTTTTCATGCTCGCACAAAGCACATTGAGGTGCATTACCACTATCTCAGGGAGAGGCTCTCAGTAGGAGAGATCAGCTTGGCTTATGTGCCAACACAGGACAACCTTGCAGATCTTTTCACAAAGGCATTGTCTCGTGAGAAGCTTGAAGCTTTGGGCTTACTCCCCTTTGTGGAATGATCCTGTCCTCAGGGCATGGCACTTCACTTTACTCATGTGCCAGCTCTTGTTCACCGCATCACTCCAGGGGGGATTTGTTACCATATACATGTGGTAGTGATGTGTGTGGACACACTAGGACCGCCGGGGCATTTTTTCCCTCTTTAGGAGGTTTTTTCCCCCGTGCATTATATATACACCCATCACTCTAGGGCTATCTATCTTTCCATTGCACACTAAGTAACACACTCTCTATTGTGTGCCTTGAGCTTCCTTTGTCTTCTCCAAGCTGTGTGTGTGTTTCTCTGCAACCCTAATTCCAACAGACATAGGTGAAAAGAGATCTTCATGGGAGACTTCCCTTAACTCCAAGAGGAAATACAAGAGGGGTCTTCATACCTATCCACCTTGTTAACCCCTTAATGTATCTTGAAAATCTTAGAAGATTTTTAGCTTGTTCTTTTTTGGTCTTTGCATCATCACCACAACCCTTTGGGATGAATGCATGTTTAGTTGGTCTTTTGACCCTCCTCTAAAAGTCACCTTATGTAATGCAAAAGAGGTTTTCACCTCTCATAAGGAACATGAGTGCTTTTGCCCATTTGATGCTAGTGGGATTGACTTTGATAAAGGTCACTTACTTACTACTGATTTTAATGCTTTTTTGAGTCCATCACTTGCCAAAATTTGCAAGCAAGGCTTGTGGCACATACCCTCCAAACCCCCCCATGTAGTCCAAGCATTTTATCAATTGGATCATGTCTTAACTTCTCTTATTGATGTGGGATGCATAATCCTCCCCCCCATCTCTCATCTCATGAAGTTTCTCAACTACTCTATGAATATTGCCTCAAACACTTACCCATGAAAAGGCAACATCAACCTCATCCTAACATCACAAATGAGATTGAAATTGTCAAGAAGAAGTACGTCATAACTTGCTTGGACAAGGCTTCCAACAATCGGATACTTATATGCAAAAAAATATATTACAAATGAGGCAAAGAAGAGACTTCAAGGGTCTGATTTCAATTTATTGAGAAGGAGATGTGAAAAGCACAATGAATTTAATCCACCCTTTCCTATCTCCACTTTTGACCCCTCTTCACCCTTCTCTCCCATATATCACAACCATCTATAAGATACATCAGTCTACATTTAGACTGATGTACTTGTGGCTCCTTTTGTTGCTATTTGGAAATCTCTCTACTCATGAGCTACATCCTAAAAACTTGCATTCCCACACTTAAGGAGAGATCTAGAAGCCTAAACCAAAAGGCTCTACTTTGCCATAACATACACCTCAAATCTTGGTGGATAGTGGACTCCATCTATGATTGCATACTCAATCTACCAATACATGCTCACTCCCTCTTCTCAGATGACATAAAGAGGTGTTATGAAAACATCCCTCATTTAGAAGAACATGGCCTAATACATCATCTAGACAAGATAATCAAACATGCCTTCCCATCCACTCATGGAGATTTAGTATCTTTTAGAAAATTTTAATCTCAATGCATTGAGGGGACTTGGTCTTCACAACCCTACAAGAATGGATTATCTTTCAATCTTCTAGAGGTCATTACACTATACACGTGGTTGACAATAACATGTACATACAATGCCAAGGAAATGTTTATAGACAAGTCAATGGGATCCCTATGGGCTTGGCTTGCTCACCTTTATGGTGTAGCCTCTACTTGCGTTCTCTTGAATTTGAATTACTAGCCAGAACTCTTACCTCCCCTAGCCCACTCCCCATCCTATCTAAGCTAGGGATACCCTTTAGATACTTTGATGACATCCTACTCATCAATTCTGAAGATACATCTTACTTTATGGAACACCAAAGGATCTACCCTAGTTGCCTCACTATTGAGGTAGAAAAAGGAGATAGATAGTACAAATTTTTTGAACCTACAACTATCCATCATAAAGGGGCAATACATTAGACACCTAGCAAAGAAGAAAGATTTTCTACCATGCACTCCCATCAAGTACATAAAGAAAAGAGGTCAAGCAATAGACCATCGAATTGGACCCACAAAGTCATTATCTCCCAGCGCAAGCCCATACGTTTTTGCAACTCACATCCATTTGAAGCCACACAAGACATTAAAGCACTTGTTAATGCCTTTTGTCAAAATGGTTTTGAGAGAGCCAAGCTATGGAGACTTGTTAGGAGATTTCTGAAAGAATGTGCAACATCCTCACATACTTGGCATCACCTCATGATCTTGGACTGTCTAAAACTTGGAGGGCACTAGGCCCCCAAAACGAACGGATTACTATCCTAGTGTGGGTGGAGGAGGCCCTCTCTCTATCACACACAAACACACAACCACATTTTACCCCTTGAAGTTATGCCTCCCTAAAAAATGGGCATTTCCAATAATTACTTTATAAGTGGTACCAAGGTCAAGGCTCCACAAGGTATAGTTAAAAGGTTCAAAAAACCTTTTGAAATAATCAACTATGCATGGAACCTCCACTCAACCTTTTCCAGAGACATAAGAGAAACCGCATATATTGAGGTGCAACTCAAAGACTTTTTGAAGAAATGTATGCATGCACATATTCAAGGTCCTAAAACACCAAGAAAAAGGAAAAGCCAAAGGATTCCAAGCTACCCCACCGTATAATATTTAACATGCACATATTCAAGGCCCTAAAATACCCACAAAAAGGGATAGGAAAGGCTGCCAAGCTACCCCACCTTATAACTAGCCCGTGCGACCCACCTATCGGCGGGCCTCGATCGCTCTTACCATTGGTATGTGTGTGTGTGTACGTACATCTCCCCATCACACACACACACACACACACACACACACACACACACACACACACACACACACACACACACTCAATGGACGCTTGTTTACGCATGCTCAAATGCCGGTGACCCACTCCTTCAGCACGCTATGTGTGTGTGTGTGTGTGTGTGTGTGTGTGTGTGAGAGAGAGAGAGAGAGAGAGAGAGAGAGAGAGAGAGAGAGAGAGAGAGAGAGAGAGAGAGAGTTTTTTTGGGGTGGGCTGGGGGGGGGGGGGGGGTGTTAGGTGCAGCGGAATGACTATTTGCGCTTTGATCAAGATTACTGCTCCGAACTGTGCTCAAGGTTCCTTTTGTTCTTATGGAAGGTAGAGCCTTCTGTTCTTAATGAGAGAATGCTATGATCACAAACAAAGTGAATGGACACTATGCATGCAAGTGTATGAGACTGAGAGATAGAGAGAAGAGAGATATGACACCAGAGACGTTGTAAAACCCTCCTCCGAAGTCCCCACTCTCGTCGGCGAGAGTGGTCTACTTATTGATTGCACAAAGTGGTACAATACGGATGCAATGGAATGATGCAACTTGGGACTATGCCGATGATGACGACGGGGATGACGACGACGACGACTTTAGGGCTGAAATCTGTGGTCTTCTAACTGCTGAAAATCTGCTAATCTTTGGGCTATTTGGGTGGTTGAAAATAACTGTTTTGGCTGCCTTTTTGAGGGCTGAAAATGGGGGTCTTCTGCATGTGGCTAGGGCTGAATCTGCTATCGTCTTCAAAGCTGAAAACGCTGTTGCATTTGTTGCAACAAGGGCTGAAAACCAAAAACGCTGAGGGCTGTTGTAGCATTAGTAAACGTTGGCCTTCCTGGGGGTGCTGGCGATGAAGGGACTGACATGCCGGGGCTAGGGGTGATGCCAATGAATCAAAACGCTAGGCTTGATGTCGGCTTGCGGTGGAGATCTGCTAGGGACAGAAAATGCTAGGCAAATGAGGGTGTGGGCGATGAGGGAAAACCAAAACGTCAGGGTTCTTGCTGAGAAGGTGCCTGTTGAGCGGGAGCTCCTGTTGCCTCTTTTGCCATTTAGTGCTAACTCGGGTTCTCTTATATATTAACTTAGCAAAATTGCCCTACCTACTTTTGTTGGGAAGTCACTTAAAAATTATAAGTGAAAAATGTCAAAAATAGGGAAAATAGGCTAAAATCATTGGGAAAATCCCCTGATTGTAATGGATTCTGACGGGAATACTGATGATCATGTTGTGTGCAACCAGAGGATATGCATCTACACTAAGTGACTGGGCATGCACGGTCTACGAATAGACTCACAAAAGTGCCACATCACTTCTAAATCTAGACTGACTGGACTGACTGAACCCTAATCATGCTGTAGCTTGTCCACGGACACATAGGGTTGGATGTGTCACGTGACGGGGGGGGGGGCGATGGGGGGGACCTAGCTTCAAAGTTCAAACTCCAAACATGGAGCAAGACATGACACTGGCTCCAGCCTCGCAAAACCAACATGCCATTTTAACGTAGTTTGACATAAAATAGAGAGAGTTGAGTTGAAGATGTTGCGCTTTCAAATTAAAGCTGACGATGTTTGACAATAGCCACCCCCCACATTGCTCTCTCTCTCTCTCTCTCTCAAATGGCAATCTTATACGATTTTGCAAGCTCACTCATGAGTACATATATCTCTCTCATTTCTCTATTATTGCTTTCAAATGTCTCTATGTATCTCTCTCTCTCTCTCTCTCTCTCTCACACACACACACACACACACACACACACACACACACACACACACACACACACACACACACACACACACACACACACACACACACACACATTGCAAGTTGCTTCTTCGCTCTGGCATTCATCCACCCACACTCAAAGCGACCCTCACACATGCCATTACCCTTCAAAAACTTGACAGCCACGCTAATATTTGATATATGCAAAATTTAGGACATACACAACCATAGACATATCTTGCAACCAATGCACTCCTTGAGACAACATTGCATCTTAAGAGACACACTTGCTTCAAATTCACCGGAAACAGCCCAAAGCATATGTGATTGCATTTGGAGAGGCACCCTCCCTTTGCATCTACCAAAAACATCCTTGGCCAAGCGTATGGAGAGACACCCTCATCGAACATAACCCATAACTTCAAGATGAAAGCATATGTGATTGCATCTGGAGAGACACCCTCGCTTTTCATCTGCCCAAAATAGCCCATAGCTTGAAGATGCAAGCGTATATGATTGCATCTAGAGAGACACCCTCACTTCGCATCCGCCAAAAACAGCCCAGACCTTCTTGACCCTGACCTGTTGGGCATATCCCGCAATGAGTGCACTCCATGAGACACCATGCATTTGAGGAGACACCTTTGCTTTGCATCAAGTGAAAACAGCCCAGATTTTATGTGATTGCATTTGGAGAGACACCCTTGATTCGCATCCGCTGAAAAACGACCAAAGCTCCTTGGCCCTAACCATGTTGCACATAGCTTGCAATCACTGCATTCCAAGAGACGACATCCTAGACGGGTGAAAGCATGGTTTGGTGGTACAAAAAAAGGACCTATTTTGCTTCTACCTGGTTGGTACTTCTACATATGTCCACACTTTGGAGGGAACCTTTTTTTTCATCTATGTTAAAGAATGGTAGGAGGGAAATTTGTATGATTTAAACTTTTCGTGAAAGAAAACGTGGGTGGGGCAATAAGTAATGGGAGTGATGTTTTGAAGCCGTGCCAAAAGTCCCATCACAGACTGCGTTTGTGAGTGGCACAGTTTCTCAACACATTTTCCAGCTTCTGCCTTGCTCTCTTACTACATCGCCTTCTGCAAACCACTACAGTTGCAGGTAACAAGCTCCCCGGCTACTCACAATCAGGAAGATGAGGACGCCAGCGAGGAAATCAGCAGCCAAAGCGTCACCAAACAATGGGAAAAAGAAGAAGAGGACAATGGATGCAAAATCCCCTCGGAACATCGACACCCCAAATACGAGGGCTAGCAAGGGGGCCTCCTTTGTGGAGAGGGAGAAACCTGCTGTGTCCATGGAGACTTCATTTAAGCTTGGGCCTCTTTTTGCCGATGATGAGACTCCACGGTCATCTACAACATCTAAAGGTAGGTGCTATGAGAGCTGTGCGTTTTCTGGTGATTTACCATTTTCTTTTCCATGCATGCAAGCTTCTGCATGTCTTTTATCTGATGAGGTCTGTATTTGCTTTTTTTGCATGCAGCAAGTACATGTGCATGTTTGGGATCTTCTTAGGAATTTAGGGTTTAGGAAAGTTACATGTATAAGCTGCTCTTTAGATTGCTAACTTGCATGCATGCAAGTGCAAAAATCAGTATATGTTGTGCATGAGCATAGCACAAAGTTGAAGCTCAGCAGGGATGTCAGCATAACCAAATTTGGTTAGTACCAAATTTGGTACTAACCAGTACCAAATTTGATACTAACCACAACCAAAATTGGCTTTGTACACAACTGAATTTTGCAATTGTCACCTGAATGACATACATTCATTTCATTCCATGTGTTTTGTTTTGCACAACTGAAATGAGACATATAATGAGGGCATGTCTTTACTTGCGTGTTGTTTCCACATCGCAGGAAAAAACAAGATGGAGGAGTACCCTATCTTGACAAAGTTCTGCTATACAGCACAAGAGCTTCATGATGAGTATGGTTTGAGCATGGAGGGGGTGCTGCCAAAGGATCTTACAGAAGATGACATCCCCGATAACCAGTGGCTCACTGTATTCAGGCATTCCAGCCAGAAGAAGACAAAGATTTACTTAAATCACGTGCAGCCACGGCTTCAAGATGAATGCACGTTCCTGTTTCATAAGGTGTACCAAGCCCCACCATCATGTGGGGAGATCACTACAAAATTTGCCCGCTATTTTGCATATGAGAAGTGTCATGCAGCCACAAAGGACCCTGCGGGCCATAGGGTTGCATGGGCCAGGTTTGGTGAGAGTGTACTCAACATGTGTTCCTCCCGACCAGGAGGCTTGGAAAAGAAGGTTGAGAATTGGTGAAAGGCAAACGATGTGTCCCAAGGAGGCCACCCGTCAAATACCAAGAAGCCTCGACTTACGCCAGTCGATAGTATGCCCCCTACACAGAAAGTCCCCCCACAGCTTCATGAGGAGAAGACACCTGATTATATTGAGGACCTTGAAGCTATGGTTGGGAGAGTCTCTCGGACATGTGTCGGGGTAGCCGATAGGCTGAAAGAGCTGACAATGTCTCTGAAGCCGAAGAAGGAAACACTCTTGAGGGCAGAGGGTTTCAATAAACTTGTCAAGCATATTATGGACGACATCAAGGAATATGAGACCCAACTGGAAACACTGAGAGAGGCCAACACTGGCGATGACGCAAAGATCAATTTGATAGAAGCTGATTTGGCTGCCAATCGAAGGATGCTACGTCGATACGGAATCAGTGAAGATACGTCATTGCTCGACAAGGAGATTCTAGAGCAACAGGTGGTGGTAGTTTTGGGAGTTTTTGGTAGAACTGTTTATGCTTGGTTTGGTTCGATTGGTAGTATTAGGTACCTTTGGTAGAACTGTTAATGCTTGGTTTGGTGGGATTGGTAGTGTTAGGTACCTTTGATAGAACTGTTTATGCTTGGTTTGGTGGGATTGGTAGTATTAGGTACTCATGGTAGAACTGTTTTTATTCTAGCTAGTTTATGGTTTCCTTCTGTCTTATGGTTTGGTATTTTTGGTACTATGAAGAAGTTTTGGTACTTTAAGGTACTTTCTGAAAGTGCTGCAAAAGGTGTTATGGTAGTTTTATTATGATAGCTTTGGTACTTTTAGGTATTATTTGAAAGTGCTGCAAAAGTGTAATTGGTAGTTTGATTTTGGTAATTTTGGTAGTTTTGGTAGTTTTTGAAAGTGCTGCAAAAAGTGTTTCTTTGGTAGTGTTGGTAGTTTTGGTACTATTTGAAAGTTTGATTTTGGAAGTTTTGGTACTTTTAGGTACTATTTGAAAGTGCTGCAAAAAGTGGCTTCTGTAGTTTGATTTGGTAGTTTTGGTACTTTTAGGTACTATTTGAAAGTGCTGCAAAAAGTGGGTTTGGTAGTTCAATTTTGGTAGTTTTGGTACTTTTAGGTACTATTTGAAAGTGTTGCAAAAAGCTTGTTTGGTAGTTTGATTTTGGTAGTTTTGGGTACTTTTAAGTACTATTTGAAAGTGCTGCAAAAAGCTTGTTTAGTAGTTTAATTTTGATAGTTTTGGGTACTTTTAGGTACTATTTGAGAGTGATGCAAAAAGCTTGTTTAATAGTTTGATTTTGGTAGTTTTGGTACTTTTAGGTACTATTTGAAAGTGCTTCAAAAAGTGGCTTTTGGTAGTTTGATTTCGGTAGTTTTGGTACTTTTAGGTACTATTTGAAAGTGCTGCAAAAAGTGGGTTTTGGTAGTTTTGATAAGGTTTGGGTAGTTTAGTTCTGCATTGAGGGTATTTATATGTTTTTGGTACTATATGATTCCCGAGTTTGGTAGTTTTGGTGGTTTTGGTAGTTCGGGTTCTGTTTCATAGTACAGTACTTAGATGTACCAGTCTCGGTATGACTTCTTGGTAGTTTTTGAAACTAATTGGGACCGCTGGTTGTCAACAGGCTGAGTATGACACTCTGGAGAAAAAATGGAAGGAAGGTCAAGAGCATACCCTATTTGTGAAGGAGATGTTTTCTGATATCAAGCTTGGGAAGAGGTTCCTACTATATCCTAGGCCCCATGTTAATGATTCGGTAAATGTGATCCCGGTGTTTGGTATGTGTGTTGCATGCGGTGAGCCCTTGGAGCGCGCACATGTAGTCGGAACCTTCATGCTAGAGTGCCGACACCAGTATCATCCCTTGTGCTTCAATGCTCTATTACAAAGCAAGGATCAGTGTGTCAAGCCGGGTTGTAATATGGTAATCTCTGATTTGGCAAAGTCCTGGGCCAGTGGGCTTCAAGTTGTCAAGAGTAAGTATGTGTACATTTTTGAATACATATGCGCACTTGCAACTCAGTGAGGTTTTCATACAAGTAAGTATGTGCTATCTTTCTTTGTGTTTGCAGAGGAGCAGGATGCTGCAGTTGCTGACCAGCACGCCACAAAGTCGGCTGCAAGTCGAATATGGGACATGGATGAGGTGACAAGGGAGATATCAGATGTTCTCCACGATCTGAAGCAAGGTAATTCTGTAGGGAAAGACAATGTGACAGTACAAAGATGTGAGGCAATAGGTGACAGCGAAAGTAAAAGTGAGGAGGAGGCCAGAGATGATAAAAAGACAGGTGACAGCGAAAGTAAAATTGAGGAGGAGGCCAGAGATGGTAAAAAGACCAAGGACAAGGAGGAAGGTAAAGTCCCTGTTGTTGTGGAGCTGGATGCGGAGGAAAGCCAGGATGCTGCCAACACAAAGCTCGATGAAGCAACGGCCAAGAAGGGAGAGGAAGAACCCACAAAGGGGGGTGTTGGGGAGGGGGTGGAAACCACAAAGGGGAGTGAAGGGGAGGTCAAAGAGGGGTCAGAAGGCAACAAAGATCGGAGGGAGGCCGAGGATGAGCAGGAAGAAGTACTTGCGAACGATACTGTTGTGGACAGCACCGATGGGGGCGTTGACTCTAGTACTGCCGATTCTGTTTCGAAGCGGAGAGGTGATTCCCCTGATTCCGTGACCCTGCAGGAACTTTTCTGTTTGCAGAGAAAGAAGCGCAATCGCGCCCGTGATCAATTATCCCGTGCATGCAAACTGTAGCCAGTGAGAATCTATTGTATTCCGCACTTTGTGCGTTTTAGTGATTGAGTCAACTTGATTTTTTGGCCCTGAGCTTTATCTGTTCTCTCTGTCTAGTTTCTGTGTTGGTATGTTACCTTTCGTTACATTACTGTTTCAGTTGTCCTCACTATATGTGCATTACAGTACCAAATTTGGTACTTTTTGGTACTGTTGAACTTGGGTGCACGTCTGTCCACTATTACAGTACCAATTTGGTACTTCTTGAACTTGCGATTTCGGATAGTCCTTATCACTTGTGCAATACAGTACCAAATTTGGTAGTTTTTGGACCAGTTTTCTGTTCTAGATATGATGTTTGCACTGTGTATTTATCCCCACTCATTATGTTTGTTGGTGCTGTAGTAAGTTGGTGGCTAGACGAGACACCGGCAAGCACATTGTTGCAGCCTGATGTGGCTGCTAGACGCGGGCGGATGATTGTGCTTGATCTTAATCCCAGGGGATTCACTCTATATACAAAACGGGACGCCACATGCGAGCGGACAACTTTGATAAAACCCCTATATACGACTCATATTAGGGAATATGACCCCCCTTTCTACGCTTATACGACAATCCATGCAAAAAACTATCATACCCCTATCTTACATATAAAATTACGTCTTACATGATCCAACTGAGTAAAAATAGTCAAAGAGCGTGTAGCATAGTGATTGGCAACGTACTAAGTAACCCCTTCTATTGATAACTAGATGTACCCTCAATGTGTCTTAGTTTGACGTTCAAACTATGTGCCCGTTCAGTCTGCACTCTAGATATTCGTCCAATTGTTACTCCAAAAACATGGTCACGAAGTTTTGTTAGGTTCTCCATGTAAATTTGCATCTATACAAACTCTTTATAGCTTTCATCCCTCAATGAATGAACTATATGCAAAGCAGTGTTAGTTCTTGCATGTATCTTTGTAGCTATTGACTCACAAGTTTGAGGGCAGAATGTTTTGGGAAGCCATGATTTTGAAACACAAAAACTTCCTCTCATGTTTCCCTTTTCTCACTCTCCCCCCTAAATATGATACCCCCTCCCTTAATTTTTAGCTTGGGAGATAAATTACTGGGGGCCTACCCCTAACTTATACGCTTATGCAACTTGTAGAAAAAACCCCCTCCCTTGCACTTACGTGGTGTGGTAAGTTTTCCATGGTGAATCCCCCGGGATCTTAATGGCATGCTACTAACTAGCTGCAGCGAAATCCCCGAGGAACTTGAGTGCCTGCCAAAGGAGCACACGCCACGGGTAGTCCATCTTGGAGGGAATTTAATTTGTCTTGTAAGGCCGGATGCAGAGCAGTTCATCCTACGGCTTAAACAGAAAGCCAGCCTAGTGTTGTGGTCCTGCTGTAGAAGGGAAAAACTGTTACACATGGTGAACGTGTGCTTCCCCAACCATAGAAGGCAAAAATATTTTGCAGGTAAAGCATGCCCGCTTTGAATGTTGCAGGACATATGTTACGCATACCTCTAACCTCGTTATTTGGCATTAGCAGATATTCTCTCCCAAGAGGATTGTGAAATATGGCGGGCCTGTATGTCGGAGGTGCCGGTTGTGCCCAAACACATGGGCGATAAGCCCGTTTTCCTGAAGAAGCTACGGACGTTGTGGGCAAGGCACCCGAAGTACGATGCCAGCAACACTATTCTTGTAGATGATTGTAGATACAAGTCTCTTAAAAATGACTATGAAAACTGTATGGCAATCCGATCATACGATCCCATGGTAGTAGGAACCGATTACCCGTTTTACTTGCTGGATTTTGTTTTGCCTTGGTTGCTAGGGTGGATAAGGGATCGGTACCCAACAGCGTACACTCGCAAAAACCGAGTCTTTGACATTGAAGACGATATTTTTGGGTACATTACTGATTACATCATACAGATGGAGGGGTACTCCTATAAATTTGATCCCCCGAGGTAGCAAATTTCCATAATCATGTAAAAAGTGGAATTTTGTAACCCAATACTATACATAATGGAAAACCACTTCTCTTGTTCAGACTGTCTTGGTATCTTGATCTCTACTGTTGAAACCTCTGACTAATTCTGTTGAAACCTCTTGGAGCTAACCAGGTTGCCCAACATTTTAATTTTTGAGGCAGATAGCATCTATGTTTGGCATACCTTTCATGTTATCAACGTAGTTCTAGACATTGCTTAAGGTGGTCGTATCAAATACGAATAGACAAACTGAAAAATACCAAGAAATAAAGTAAACCATAAGTGATACAGCAAGTTCACGGAGTACCAAATTGTTCCAAATTTGGTACTATAATAGTGGACAGGAGTAAACCCAAGTTCAACACAGTACCAAAAAGTACCAAATTTGGTACTGTAATAGTGGACCGACGTGCACCCAAGTTCAACAGTACCAAAAAGTAGAGATATAGTGAGGACAACTGAAACAGTAATGTAATGAAAGGTAACATACCAACACAAAACCAGATAGAGCAATAAAGTAAACCATAAGTGATACAGCAAGTTCAAGCAGTTCCAATTTGGTACTGTAATAGTGGACAGACGTGCACCCAAGTTCAACAGTACCAAAGAGTACCAAATTTGGTACTGTAATAGTGGACAGAGAAGCACCCAAGTTCAACAATACCAAAATGTACCAAATGCACATATAGTGAGGACAACTAAAATAGTAATGTAATGAAAGGTAACATACCAACACAGAACTAGATAGAGAGAACAGATAAAGCTCAGGGCCAAAAAATCAAGTTGACTCAGTCACTAAAAAGCACATAGTGCGGAATACACTTGGTACTGTTGACTACCAGATTTGGCACTATTGACTACCGGATTCAGTTGTTCAATCAAGGCTTCTCATTGCCCTCAAGTAACATGGATGCACCTTCGTCACTCTCATCATCATGATATGGCATGCTATTGTATATCCTCTCATATACTTCAGTAGACAACTTGTATTGTAAAATTTGACCTAGGGATCCTGCAATAGGCTCCATCGGGAAACGTATGGCCCTAACAAGATGTGAGTAGATCATTACCGGAGATGTGTGATCCAATAGCTGGTATGTATCAGCTTTTCCTTCAACTTGGCCATAAAAAAAGCCTTCAACAACCTTCCCTCCTCTAACAATTTTGTTATGCCACTTATCCTTTTGTGCTTTCACCGTTTGGTACAATACTTCTGTGCATTTGATAATGTAGAAGTCTTCATTTGCCTTAGCTGCTTTTACTGCAAAATTATCCCCTATGGACAGCATGCCACTTAACATTTCAGGGCATCCTTCATATAGTGGCAGGTTGGACACTTGGCTCATCGGAATCGATGTTGAATCTCCACCCTCCTCCTCGTCATCGGATTCGTCATCCCTGATTGTATCCCCGGACTCTGGCAAGGGTTTGATGCAAACATATTTCCATTCTTCAATGTGCATTCTGTTCCTGCATCTTCTCCACAACCCACGCATACACGGATCACAAAAGCATGAAAGTGATCGAAAGCGTATGGCGGTGCGGTTATCCTGTGAATAGCCATTAGCACAATGAAATGAGCGGGAGCCAACGATGCACTCACAGTCCCATTGCAGATTGCGATGCACTTCATTCGTGCCAATAAGCCAAAAGACTCTTTGCGTATGACACCTCTGAGACTGTTCTCTTGGTTGAAGAGTTTCTTTCAAAAAGTTGACAACATCGGCTGTACACTTCATACGCCAGCCATCTGGTTTCAATTCCTCATGCGTCAAAGTTCTCTTGATGACTGTCCCTGCCCCATCATGTTCATTTTCCATGGCCGGATGCAGAGAAGTTATGCATCATGTGCAAGCCTGTCATTTAATAGTACCTGGCCACAAAATAGTAAGGTCTACGGGCCTTGAATTGTGAAGCAGCACCATCTGACCAAACCCAATGTTGTTGTTGAGAATGTCCTCGTTCTTTCAGCCACTTGTCATGCAGCAAGAAACAATGTTGTACAAACAATGTGTCATGCTGCTTGTCATCCGATACGTAGAAGTGTAGCGTCTTCTGTGTACCACCTGCTGCATTTCTTAAATAAGTGATGTATACAAGTATTGTGACTTGGGTAGACCACCAATGCATTGACTGAATTTCATTCTGAACTTTAAAGGAATAATTCTCCGCAAAGTCAATAATAGATACTACAACGTTGCTAGGAGAATTCTGCAAACAGTCCTTGAATTGTTGGGCTTGCTAGCGGAAGACAAAGTTGTGCCTGATGAAGCCTATCAGATGGGCTGAAAATAGGCTATGAAAAGTCCCACTTTTCATCCGTTGCACAATCAAGTCCTTTCTCTTCTTCTCACTCCCACCTTCGTGAACCTGTCCTGTTCCAACCTCCATGAAAAACTTCACAGACACCTCCTTGCTATCCTCTGCTATCTCATCGGGACAAAATGTCAACCTCCGTACTCCACATTGTGAGCAGTCCCCCATCAAGCATTTCTTTGCATGGTATTCACAATTTGGAGGCTTTGGGCACATGATGGATTCCCACATAACGGTGATGTGCTGACACACTGCTTGGTTTGCAAAACATGTTCCTCTCTCATCACCTCTGCAGCAAACGGAGCAAGTGAAAAGGTGACCTTTCTTGTGGTGCCCGAATTTGTTCTGCCGCATTTGATTAAGGGCCTCTTTGAAATATAGCAACTGCACATGAACCACACAGCAGCAAGTATTTCTGTCCTTCAACTTCCATACAAAGTATGGCTTCAATTCCTCGAAGCATCTAAGAGACACTACCACTGTTGGGTGAGCCTTCTTGAATCTTTGGTACAGCTCAACCTATGGGACAAAAACAAAACGATTCAGAAAAAAACCAACATCATGGTACTGGTAAAATTTCACTACTGCAGTAGTGCCAAAACTGGCTTTCGACAATTCCAAATATGGTACTATAATAGTGGACAGACGTGCACCCAAGTTCAACAGTACCCAAAAGTACCAAATTTGGTACTGTAATAGTGGACAGACGTGCACCCAAGTTCAACAGTACCAAAAAGTTCCAAATATGGTACCATAGATCTGGTACTGTCGGTAGGCTTTGGTACTCTATAGATATTATTTGGTACTCTACATATAGGCTTTGGTACTATCAGAAGTGTGGGGTACCCTGTAAATATACTTTGGTCCTATAGTGGTAGGCTTTGGTACTCTACAGATAGTCTTTGGTGGTATCCGATGAGTTTGGTACTCTACATATAGGCTTTGGTACTATCAGAAGTGTGGGGTACCCTGTAAATAGACTTTGGTCCTAAAGTGGTAGGCTTTGGTACTCTACAGATCGGATCTGGTACTCTTCAGAGCGGATTTGGTACTCTATAGATAGTCTTTGGTGGTATCCGATGAGTTTGGTACTCTGTAAATAGACTTTGGTTCTCTATACATAGGCATTGGTACTGGATAAATAGGTTTTGGTACTCTGTCGAGAGGATTTGAAACTCTATGGATAGGCTTTGGCACTCGATCGCTAGGATTTGGTACTCGATATACCGGATTTGGTACTCTACAGATCTAAGTTGGTACTCCATAGATAGGCTTTGCTACTCGATATACTGGATTTGGTACCCTACATATGTGCTTTGGTACTTTATAGATAGCCTTTGGTACTCGATAGACAGTATTTGGTACTCTACATATAGGCTTTGGTACTATCAGAAGTGTGGGGTACCCTGTAAATAGACTTTGGTCCTATAGTGATAGGCTTTGGTACTCTACAGATAGAATTTGGTACTCTGTAAATAGTTTTTGGTTCTCTATACATAGGCATTGGTACTGGATAAATAGGTATTGGTACTCTATCGAGAGGGTTTGAAACTCTATGGATAGGCTTTGGCACTCGATAGCTAGGATTTTGTACTCGATATACCGGATTTGGTACTCTACAAATCTGCTTTGGTACTCCATACATATGCTTTGGTACTAGATACACCGGATTTGGTACTCTGCTTTGGTACTCCATAGATAGCCTTTGGTACTCGATAGACATGATTTGGTGCTCTACATATAGGCTTTCGTACTATCAGAAGTGTGGGGTACCCTGTAAATAGATCCTGGTCCTATAGTGATAGGATTTGGTACTCTACAGAGAGGCTTTGGTGGTATTCGTTAAGTTTGGTACTCTGTAAATAGACTTTTGGTTCTCCATACATAGGCATTGGTACTAGATAATTAGGTTTTGGTACTCTATAGAGAGGGTTTTAAACTCTATGGATAGGCTTTGGCAGTCGATAGCTAGGATTTGGCACTTTTGGATAGTCTTTGGTACTGTAAACACCCTCTGCCATATAGCAGACTACCAAATTTGGTACTGTCTAGACCAAATAAGCCTTAAGTAGCACCAAACAAGATGTACAATTACTAGGAGTTGTTGGTACCTGAGATTCGTTGAGTAGATGTATAGGATGTTTGACGACACTTTTCCTTCCAATTCTCATCTTGCATATGTCTTTCTTGTTGGGTGAAACTCTGCTCTCTGATGTCCAAAAGGCATATACCAAATCTCTTGTTTCATTGGTAATAACGGTTCCTCGTGGCAATTGTCTCTCACAAGCACCCAATGGAAACACTTCATCTTCATCTTTATTCTCTAGCCGTGAGCTTGCTGCAGCTATATTCCTTCGATGGATCCCCAACATACTAGCCATTCTGGATTGGTTTATTGATTGTGAGTTTGTACTATTGTTCAGAATCATTGCCAAAGAGCTTCTCTTTACAAAAAGTTCACTTGCTGAATGAGGGACCTTGATTTGAGTCAAAGTGTTGCGCACACCCGATACAACAGTGTCTTTGACTTTGCTGAAATTTGATGGTTGCAACAAGGAAAATGTTTGGTGGTCCAGGAGTTGTCGGAATATTTCCTTCTGCTCATTCTTTGCAATCCATACTGTTTTCTTGTGCCAACATCGAGCCACCACTGCAAAAATGTTCTTTCTTGACCTGGCTTCCCGTAATCCAAGAGCAGATGTAGAATGTCTTTCCTTGCTTCTCTGTGCGTGTTTCTTTGCAGCCCAATAATCACGAAGAAAAGCCTGATTATCGGCTGGAATACTAATGCTAATGGAATTGATGTGCATCTGCTGAACATTGCTTGGGACACCTTGTACCTCGTCAAAAGAGAGGAACTGTGCGTCACCTTCCATCTCGTCGATAGAGAGGAGCTATGCATCACCTTCTACCTCGTTGAAAGAGAGGTCCTGAGCATCACCTTCTATGTCATCGAAATAAAGGTCCTGAGCATCACCAAGACAGTAATCTCCTGCGCTACTATCCATTTGCAGAGAGAGAGAGAGAGAGAGAGAGAGAGAGAGAGAGAGAGAGAGAGAGAGAGAGAGAGAGAGAGAGAGAGAGAGAGAGAGAGAGAGAGAGAGCACAGCAGCTCGGTGGCTATGGAGGCGGCAAGGAAGGCAAGAGGGTTCAAAACTGAGAGAGACACACAGGGAGAGGGACGTGCGAGGGAGGGAGGGAGGGAGAGAGAGAGGTGCTGGAGTGAAAGCTCCCAACCGTAACCCCACCCCCCGGCCCCGCCGTCACCCCCACCTCTTCTTAGGATTGCATGCTTCTAAAGTTAAAAAAACGTCCACTTAAAAAAGAAGCTTATTTGCCCTCCCCAATTCCAAAAAAATGCCCATGGTTTTTACACACAAGAATCACCAAGCATATGTTGTGTCAAGGACACTACTTTTTGTACCACCAAACCATGCTTTGACCCAGACACAAAGATCCTCAAGCACTTTTTGTGCTTTATGAATTCTTTCACCCATATCAAGATCTTGTGTACTGCCATATGCCTTCAAGGTGCAAGTCAACATCATTGCATTTGGAGAGATGCCCTCTCTTTGCGTCTGCTGAAAATACCTCTCTCTTTTTGACCTGACTATGTTCAACATATCCTGCAATCAATGCACTACTTGAGATAACATAACCTCACTTCGCATCCGCCGAAAACAGCACAGAGCTTCTTGGCCATGGAGAAACACCTCGCTTTGCACCGACCCAAAACAACCCAAAGATTCATGGTGCAAGCATATGTGATTGCATCTGGAGAGACACTCTCGCTTTGCACCCAACGAAAATAGCCCAAAGCTTCTTGAAAATGACCATATTGGGCATATTTCGCAATCGGTGCACTCCATGAGACAACATGCATCTGGAGAGACACACTCCCTTCGCATCAGCTAAAAAAAACCTAGAGAGTATGTGTTTACATCTAGAGAGACATCCTCGCTTCGCATCCGCTCAAAAACTCCTAGAGCTACAATCAATGCATTTTAAGAGACGACATCCCAAACATGAAGCTCTGCAAGCACTTTTTGTGCCTTATGCAATCTTTTGCTCATATCAGCATCTTGTGTAATACCACATGCCTTCAAGGTGCAAGTGTACATCATTGCATTTGGAGAGATGCCCTCTCTTTGCATATGCTAAAAATACCTCTCTGTTCCTGACCTGAACCTACTGAACATATCCTGCAATCAATGCACTTGTTTCGCATCAACTGAAAACAGCGAAGAGCATATGCGATTGCACTTGAAGAGACACCCTCGCTTTGCATCCGCCCAAAACAGCCTAGAGATTCAAGATGCAAGCGTATGTGATTACATCTGGAGAGACACCCTCGCTTCGCATCCACCCAAAACAGCCCAAAGATTCAAGATGCAAGCGTATGTGATTACATCTAGAGAGACACCCTCGCTTTGCAAGCTATTTCGCTTTGGTATTCATCGACCCACACTCAATCAATCCATCCACAAATTGACCCTCACACATGTTACCATTCAAACACTGAGAAGCCATGGTGATATTTGATATATGCAAAATGTAGGAAACATACACACAAACCATAGACATATCCTGCAACCAATGCACTCCTTGAGACAACATTGCATCTGAAGAGACACATCAATGCACTCGTTTTGCATCAACTGAAAACAACGAAGAGCATATGCGATTGCATCTGGAGAGTCACCCTCGCTTTGCATCCGCCCAAAACAACCCAGAGATTCAAGATGCAAGCGTATGTGATGACATCTGGAGAGACACCCTCGCTTCGCATCCACCCAAAACAGCCCTAAGATTCAAGATGCAAGCGTATGTGATTACATCTAGAGAGACACCCTCGCTTCGCAAGCTACTTCGCTTTGGTATTCATCTGCCCACACTCAATCAATCTATCCACAAACTGACCCTCACACATGTTACCACTCAAACACTGAGAAGCCATGCTGATATTTGATATATGCAAAATGTAGGAAACATACACACAACCATAGACATATCCTGCAACCAATGCACGCCTTGTGACAACATTGCATCTCAAGAGACACACTTGATTCAAATTCACCAGAAATAGCCCAGAGCATATGTGATTGCATTTGGAGAGACACCCTTGCTTTGCATCTGCCAAAGACATCCTTGGCCAAGCGTATGAAGAGACACCCTCATCTAACATAGCCCATAACTTCAAGATGCAAGCATATGTGATTGCATCTGAAGAGACACCCTCGCTTTGCATCTGCCCAAAACAACCCATAGCTTGAAGATGCAAGTGTATGTGATTGCATCTAGAGAGACACCCTCACTTCGTATCCGCCAAAAACAGCCCAGACCTTCTTGACCCTGACCTTGTTGGGCATATCCCGCAATAGGTACACTCCATGAGACAACATGCATTTGAGGAGACACCTGTGCTTTGCATCAACTGAAAACAACCCAGATTGTATGTGATTGCATTTGGAGAGACACCCTCACTTCGCATCCACTGAAAAACTCCTAGAGCTCCTTGGCCCTAACCATGTTGTGCATATCTTGCAATCAGTGCATTCCAAGAGACGACATCCCAAACACAAAGCTCCTCAAGCACTTTTTGTGCTTTATGAATTCTTTTGCCCATATTAGCATCTTGTGTACTACCATATGCCTTCAAGGTGTAAGTCTACATCATTGCATTTGGAGAGATGCCCTCTCTTTGCATCTGCTGAAAATACATCTCTCTTCCTGACCCGACTCTATTGAACATATCCTGCAATCAATGCACTACTTGAGACAACATAAACTCGCTTCGCATCAGCTGAAAACATCCGAGAGCATATGTGATTGCATCTGGAGAGACACGCTCTCTTTGCATTCGTCAAAAACAGCACAGAGCTTCTCAGCCAAGCGTATGGAGAAACACCCTCGCTTTGCACCAGCCCAAAACAACCCAAAGATTCATGATGCAAGCGTATGTGATTGCATCTGGAGAGATACCCTCGCTTTGCATCCGTCGAAAATCACCCAAAGCTTCTTGAACCTGACCCTACTGGGTATATTTCGCAATTGGTGCACTTCATGAACCAACATGCATCTGGAGAGACACACTCCCTTTGCATCAGCTAAAAATAACCTAGCGTGTATGTGTTTGCATCTGGAGAGACATACTCGCTTCGCATCCGCTCAAAAACGCCTAGAGCTCCTTGGCCCTAACCAAGTTGGGCATATCCTGCAATCAATGCATTCCAAGAGACAACATCCCAAACACGAAGCTCCTCAAGCACTTTTTGTGCTTTATGAAATCTTTTGCTCACAACAGCATCTTGTGTAATGCCACATGCCTTCAAGGTGCAAGTGGACATCATTTCATTTGGAGAGATGCCCTCTCTTTGCATCTGCTAAAAATACCTCTCTACTCCAGACCTGACCCTATTGAACGTATCTTGCAATCAATGCACTCCTTGCGCATCAGCTAAAAACAACAAAAATCATATGCGATTGCATCTGGAGAGACACCCTCGCTTTGCATCAACCCAAAACAGCGTAGAGATTCAAGATGCAAGCGTATGTAATTACGTCTGGAGAGACACCCTCGCTTCGCATCCGCCCAAAACAACCAAAAGATTCAAGATGCACGCGTATGTCATTACATCTGAAGAGACACCCTCGCTTCGCAAGATACTTCACTTTGGTATTCATCCACCCACACTCAAAAAATTCATCCTCAAACCGACCCTCACACATGTTACCCTTCAAACGCTAAAAAGCCACGCTGATATTTGATATATGCAAAATATAGGACACATACACACAACCATAGACATATCCTGCAACCAATGCACTCCTTGAGACAACATTGTATCTCAAGAGACACACTTGCTTCATATTCACTGGAAATAGCCGAGAGCATATGTGATTGCATTTGGAGAGACACCCTCGCTTTGCATCTGCCAAAACATCCTTGGCCAAGCGTATGGAAAGAAACCCTGATCCCTCATCAAACATAGCCAATAACTTCAAGATGCAAACATATGTGATTGCATATGGAGAGACACCCTCGCTTTGCATCTGCCCAAAACAGCCCATAGCTTGAAGATGCGAGCGTATGTGATTGCATCTAGAGAGACACCCTCACTTCGCATCCGCCAAAAACATCCCAAACCTTCTTTACCCTGACCCTGTTGGGCATATCCCGCCATGAGTGCACTCCATGAAACAACATGCATTTGAGGAGACACCTTTGCTTTGCATCAACTGAAAACAGCCCAGATTGTATGTGATTGCATTTGGAGAGACACCCTTGCTTCACATCCATTGAAAAACGCCCAGAGCCATGTTGCACAGACGACATCCTAGACACAAAGCTCCTCAAGCACTTTTTGTGCTTGATGAATTCTTTTGCACATATCAGCATCTTGTGTACTGCCATATGCCTTCAAGAGCCAAGTCTACATCATTGCATTTGGAGAGATGCCTTCTCTTTGCATCTGTTGAAAATACCTCTCTTTTCTTGACCTGACTCTATTGAACATATCCTGCAATCAATGCACTACTTGAGACAACATAATCTCACTTGGCATCATCTAAAAATAGCTGAGAGCATATGTGATTGCATCTGGAGAGACACCGTCGCTTTGCATCCGTCGAAAACAGCACAAAGCTTCTTGGCCAAGCGTATGGAGAAACACCCTCGCTTTGCACCCGCCCAAAACAACCCAAAGAGTCATGATGCAAGCGTATGTGATTGCATCCAGAGAGACCCCCTTGCTTTGCACACATCGAAAATAGCCCAAAGCTTCTTGAACCTGACCATATTGGGCATATTTCGCAATCGGTGGACTCCATGAGACAACATGCATCTATAGAGACACACTCCCTTCGCATCAGCTAAAAACAACCTAGAGCGTATGTGTTTGCATCTGGAGAGACACTCTCGCTTCGCATCCGCTCAAAAACGCCCAGAGCTCCTAAACAAGTTGGCATATCCTCAAATCAATGCATTTTAAGAGACTACATCCCAAACATGAAGCTCCTCAAGTACTTTTTGTGCCTTATGCAATCTTTTGCTCATATCAGCATCTTGTGTAATGCCACATGCCTTCAAGGTGAAAGTGTACATCATTGCATTTGGAGAGATGCCCTCTCTTTGCATCTGCTAAAAATACCTCTCTGTTCCTCACCTAACCCTATTGAACGTATCTTGCAATCAATGCACTCGCTTCGCATCAGCTGAAAACAGCAAAGAGGATATGCGATTGCATCTGGAGAGACACCCTTACTTTGCACTCGCCCAAAATAGCCCAGAGATTCAAGATGCAAGCGTATAAGATTACATTTGGAGAGACACCCTCGCTTCGCATCCGGCCAAAACAGCCCAAAGATTCAAGATGCAAGCGTATGTGATTACATCTCGAGAGACACCCTTGCTTCGCAAGATACTTCGCTTTGGTATCCATCCACCCACACTCAAACAATCTATCCTGAAACCGACCCTCACACGTGTTACCCTTCAAACACTGAGAAGCCACACTAATATTTGATATATGCAAAATGTAGGACACAAACATAGAACCATAGATGAGAATCCTCAACCATAGACATATCCTGCAAGCAATGCACTCCTTGAAACAACATTGCATCTCGAGAGACACACTCGCTTCTCATCCACCAAAAACAACCCAGAGCATATGTCATTGCATGTAGAGAGACATCCTCGCTTTGCATCTGCCGAATACAGCCCAAAGCTTCTTGGCGAAGCATATAGAGAGACACCCTCATTGAACTCTGCCCGAAGCTTCAAGAACCTGACCCTATTGGGCATATTACGCAATTAGTGCACTCCAAGAAACAACATCCCGAACAGGAAGCTCCTCAAGCACTTTTTGTGATTTATGAAGTGCGCCACATCTGACATACATGGTGACCAAGGCAGTGCCAAAAGCACGAGGTTTTCTTTCAGCCTCGAAATTCCTAACAATATCATAATGAATTCTTTTGCCCATATCAGCATCTTGTGTAATGCCACATGCCTTTAAGATGCAAGTGTACGTGATTGCATTTGGAGAGATGCCCTTTCTCTGTATCAGCTGAAAACAACCGAGACCTTCCTTACTCGGACCCTTGCCTTCAAGATGCAAGCATATGTGATTGCATCTGGAGAGACACCCTCGCTTCGCATCTGCCACCAGCAAGGAGGTCTCGACATAGCCCAGACTTAGTTCATTTGGAGGGACACCCTCGCTTTGCATCCGTCAAAAACAACACAGAGCTTCTTTTCCAAGCGTATGGTAAGACACCCTCGCTTTGCATCCATCAAAAGCCCAAGGCTTTAAGATGCAAGCGTATGCGATTGATCTAGAGAGACACCCTTGCTTCGCATCCGTCAAAAACAGCCTAGAGCTTCTTGGCCTTGACCTTGTTGGGTATATCCTGCAATTGGTGCACTCCATGAGACGACACGCATCTAGAGAAACACCCTCCCTTCGCATTAGCTGAAAACAACCTAGAGCATATGTGATTGCATCTGGAGAGACACCCTTGCTTCATATCCGCTCAAAAACACCCAGAGTTATTTTGCCCTAAACAAGTTGGGCATATTCTACAACCAATGCATTCTTTTTTCCATATAAGCATCTTCTGTAATGCTACATGCCTTCAGGGTGCAAGTGTATGTGATTGCATCTGGAGAGACACCCTCACTTCGCATCTATTGAAAAAAACCCAAAGCTTCTTGGCCTTGACCCTGTTGGGTATATCCCGCAATCGGTGCACTCCATGAGACAACATGCATCTAGAGAGACACCCTCTCTTCACATTAGCTGAAAACAGCCTATAGCTCATGTGATTGTATCTAGGGAGACACCCTTACTTCGTATACGCTCAAAAATCACCCAATGTGAAATGTAAGTTATGGAATTATGGTAGTCATCCACAGATATGATACAATCAGATCCATATTCAATCAAGAAATGAAAATGAACTTGAATGAAGCAAAAATAAAGAGAACATACCTCTGATTAGCTAACACAATCTATAATGCTCTACTAAAAATATCCACATTATCACAAAAGCTTATGGCTACTAAATTAGAAAACATCTCAAGCATCCACAAAACCTTGGCATACATTGTGATACAGTGTACCCTCATCCTCACTCCAAAATAATAGAAGACCAACGTAACTTCTAAATAGCGACATAAGCTCTACACAGCCTACATACCAAAAACTTGGAACAATACGATTGCCTACAATGCACGAGCCAAGAGGTGTGTGGGTGTGTGAGGACAGAGGCTTCCAGACGGCACCAACTTCCAGGAGTGGAGATTTTCTATAGTAGGTAGTAGGTAGGGCTGGTGCAGGCAACACCATGTGCTACATGCAATGATCTAGATCCCATAATAATGGCTTTGCATGGATTTACCCGATACCTTTCTAATAAGCAACTGCTCAGCCCCTCACCAAAATGCCAAAAGCTCCCTCTTTTGGCTAGTAGTCCCCAACTTGTTTGCGCCCTAAAATGCACAAACAACATGGACGATTGGTTGCACCATTATTAGCTCCTTGTCTCAAGAAAACTGAATTTTAAGAACATAATGAAGAATGAAAGGTGCTTTACAACTTTATTTACATGCAATGCTTAGGGATTGGTTTCTCACCCATGAGCTTACGATCTGTGATTTGAATGCAAGCAATTACCATGGAACCGACAAGTGTGGCTGTACTGTATTTGTGTGTGTAAGGAAGTCATGCATCTATTGTGATGGCCGTTCAAACTAAGTGAGAACAATTGCAACACAAAGCAAATGAGGGATTAGAACTGTGTGGCTTCAAACCTCCTTGTAGCATGTGCCAAGCCATGGCCACTCACAAACTCACAATAGGCGGTGGCAAGCTTGCTTGCCCAGCTACATGTGAAGAAGGTTTTTTAGAGAGGGTGGAGAGCGCTCCCAATCCCTTCCCTGCTCTGATGTTGCCCTTTACTTTTATGGAGGGTAGAGACTCTCCACCTTTGGCCTTCGTGGGTGGCCTTGCCCAATCTCTTGTTGGTGCTGCACCTTATACTTCTCCTATCATGGAGGAGGCCCTCTCCTCCCTCTTCCAACATATGCAGACGACTCAGCTACACCAAAATCCTTATGGCTCTGCTCGACCCCGACCCGCCGGCCCCATTGTTGTCCTTCAAAGCCACAGATAGAAAGACTCTACGCCCGTCCTTCAGAGAAGGAGAGAGACGGCGATGGGGGAGGGGGAGGGGAGAGAGAGAGAGAGAGAGAGAGAGAGAGAGAGAGAGAGAGAGAGAGAGAGAGAGAGAGAGAGAGAGAGAGAGAGACTGCTCACTGCCACTTCCATGCATCGGCATTGCCCTGTCCCCAGTCTTCGACTCCGCCTCCATCGTTGCTGCACGCCCACGTGTCTGCTCCGTTGCTCCATTACAGTCACCACGCCCCTCAAGTTTGAGCCCTGTGCACGTTCGCCTAGGAGGGAAAGCCTATGCGAACAAAGACAAAAATTCAAATTCACACACCGCCCCTTCCCATGTCAGAAGCGTGTCCCTCTCTCTCTCTCTCTCTCTCTCTCTCTCTCTCTCTCTCTAAGCTCAAGCTACGATATGTTGACACGTGTAAAGGACTCCCCCGTCCGCCATATTATGTTAGTAGATATTTAGCATGCACATATTCAAAGCCCTAAAAGGCTGCCAAGCTGCCCCAATAGATAATATTGAAAGGTAAGGCAAAAAAGCTCTCAAATCAGCCCACTCCAACTTTCCTTGGTTCATATACACCCATCCCATTTTTTAGGGCGTGTTGTGCGCTCTCTCTCTCTCTCTCTCTCTCTCTCTCCCTCCCTCTCTCCCCCTCTCTCTCTCTCTCTCTCTCTCTCTCTCTCTCATTTTTCAAGAAAAGCCCCTCCCTCCCCCAGTCGGTGGTTACTTTAGCCCAACTATAACCTCCTTGAGGCCCCACCACTTCCCCCACTCTTCATAGTCCTTCTTGGATTGAACTCAAGAGGCACAAACACATGCTATAAAAGGTGGTAGTCCAAGAGTGATAAAAAAGAGGACATCATTATAAGATGCCAAGGGAATCAACCACAAACTCACCCTACACTCATGGAATCTTCAAACCAGGTTGGATAATTTTAAGGTTACATTAGGTTGATATCAATAACAAGTAGTAAAAGTCTACATCTCATGCATATGGCTCCTCTCCACCCTCTACCCTCTATTTTCCTTTTGTACAAAGCATTAATAGAAATGGCTCAGTGGATTTTTGCAAAAAAAGGTGTTCTACTGTCTATTAAAATTTCTTCCTTTTGAAAGTGATGAAAATGTAGTGTGTAACCTAGTCTCTCTCTCTCTCTCTCTCTCTTAAAATTTCTTCCTTTTGAAAGTGATGAAAATGTAGTGTGTAACCTAGTCTCTCTCTCTCTCTCTCTCTCTCTCTCTCTCTCTCTCTCTGGTTGTGTGTTGTGGTACCATTAACACTCCATCAATAGCGTATGGCCTTCATCATCCCATGGTATCCACACAAGTCATCGTTTTGTTGTTGTAGCACATGAGAGAAAGAGGTCGTCCTCGTCGTCGTTGCAACACAATAGACGAAAAGGAGGTTGCGAGTGACATTGCAACACAACAACACTGCACCATCACATTTACCACCATCAACTCAGTGGTTAGTTAGCAAGTGTGTGGTCGCCATCGACCTTGGAGAGAGAGAGAGAGAGAGAGAGAGAGAGAGAGAGAGAGAGAGAGAGAGATTGATTTTATTATCATCCTCGGAGGTCAAATATGACCTATGGGACCAAAGTTACATGTGATGTAGTATGTATGGGGTTGATAAGTGATTCTTGATGCTCCATAATTATTGGTACATATGTGTGTGCATAGAAGCCGTCACAAGGTTTCAAACGCATCAATCTATGCTCCATTTGACCAAAGCACCAAGCATTGATATTTTGATTACATTATCACACTTATGCTTGATTTCCCTTCCAATTTTCTACTTACTGTGTTTATTTAGTAAGATCTTATGACATGTATTGAATCAAAGTACTTCTCATGTAATATTTTTGGTATGCAGGTGCTCTTTTTTTGGTCTTTACTCATATGTGGCACTACGAGAGGTTTGAGAAATGGAACATGTCTCAATTTCTGAAAATTAGGAAGTGGCACATCCAGATGGCTAGACATCTTCAAAAGAGGAAGGAAGAGGTGGAGAGAAATGACCTGAGGTTGCTGGACCGACTAATCACTAGAAGGAAATTGATGCCTACATAAACAAAGTCCATCCTTCTGGGCTAACTATATTTGGTGAATGGCATACTGATTTGGTATGGATGCCTAAATCATGAGAGGAAAGAGAACAGATGGAGAAAGAAGCAAGGGAACAAAAAGAATTTCAATGGTTGATGGAGGAAGCTAAGCGTGCCAAAGAGTACAAGCACCTGCCTCACCATTTTTGGCATCAACCATAACATATCATTGACTTCCATGCTTTATCATATTTTATGGAATCTTATGCTTTGCAAATTTCTTTGGTGTCAGCTCATTCTACAACATGCAACCACTAATTTTATGCTTTGTGAGCTGTTCAATGTAATTTTATGGCAATTTTATTGGCACTTGACCGACCATTTCTCTACAAGGTCTGCTCCAATGTAAATTGTATGTTCAAGTATGCTAGTTAGCATATCATCATAGAGATGGAGTATGATATTTACTCGGGGGGTTCACCATTCAGTACCCCCCTATATAACGTGCATTCGTGGGGTATTAAAAAAACCCCTCTTTTAACATCTCTAAATGAATAAAATGACTCCTTGATTTAGAAATTTTTTCCCATAATTGAATATAAAAACCCCTTATTTTAATGTATCTCTATTAAATTGCCTAAAAATTTTGCATTTTAAAACCCCTCCTTTTGAACTCACGTTACGTGCATTAACATGATTACATAGTGCACCCCCCGAGGATATTTAGCATAAAATTATAGAGATGGAGTATCCTAGCTAGCATAAAATTACAGAGATGTTAGTAAATGCACAATATTTGCAACTCAAACTAGTTGTTTCCTTCTTGTCATATACATCTTGTTGATTCTTCAAGATGGACCAATAGTCAAAACACTAAGGGACATTTAGTCCCTTGTTAAGTCTCTTCAAGTCTGCAATGGATTATCTCACACAATTCACTCATTTGCTTGGCGTCTGGGTTAGATGGTCACTCTTGTTTGAATCCAACATTGCACCCATTAGGATATCCAAACCAAGGGAGTAGTCCATTTCATCTTCAAAACCAAGTGTCTTTGTGAAGTAGTCAAGGAAGTAATCTTTCATGTTTTGAGGCTTGCCTTCAAGGTAGGTTGAGATGAAAAATGTTGCCCAAGTCTCAAGGGTTAGGCCTTTCTCTCCTTCAAACTCCCCTTCCTTCCTTTCATCTCAAACTAGACTCTTATTGTCACCTTTCTTCTCCTTTGCTTTGAACAAGAGGAGGAGCCAACTGTTCCCCATGACATCTTATGACATTATTTCATCTTTTTGTGTTTTATATAGAGGATAGGAGAGTAGTCTCTAGTTCATTAGAAGGAGGAGAACATTTGGAAGACAGTACCTCTTGAGAGTGAGAGCCCCTTTTGTTCATTTCAAGTTTTGTAGACAGTGACACATCACTAACTTCAAAACTTAAAATAGATGCACCTTTGGAGTGAGTGTCCCTTTTGTCACATCCATTTTTCTTACTCATTGATTCATTGCATTAAAGTAAGAAAGAGTGTCTCTCTTATCACATCCAGTTTTTTAATACTTGTCCACTTGGATGCATGTAGATGTCTGGTAGTGGACATAGGCTAGTTAGCATATCTTAAAGAGACTCACTAACTAGCATCATAAAACTACCATTAATTACAAATCAAACTGCAAAAAGTTTCAGTTGGAATGTCAAACATCAAAGGGTATACTATTATAGATCAATTCGTAGGTTTTAGGGCTGACTGAGAACATCTTCCTTCTCTTTGGAACGTGCTCCATCGTATTTTAATATAGAATACAAGGTTTGACAATATGTGTACTACAAGTAACCTATTGGATAGATTGAAATTGTAGGCATCTGCTTGTTCTTCGTACATCTCTTGCAAAACATAGCAACCTTTTCCAACAAAATTTCCCACTCATCTATATAAGACTTGTAACATAAGGGAGCGAGGTGTGCCTGCAAAACATGCAAAACTACATACAACCACGAATAAATCAACAGATTTGCATACCTAGCAAGTTGCATAAGCACATAATCAAAGCTATACACAAACATAGAGAGGCAGAGAGCAAGGGGCACGTGCAAGTGCACCTCCTACAGCGGTGCTACACCGACATGTCAAGGAGGAGACATGAGAGAGGAGAGAAGAGAAGAATAACAAAGACAGTGGCTGTAATCTCCCCCCGTGAAAGAGTGAGCATTTTCCTCTTTCATGTATTTATTTATAGATTTCTTGAATGCTCAAAATGAATACAGGCTATCCATCCACACGTACAATGACCTAGGCTCATAAAGACAACTTCAATAAAATATTCATAAATGTTCTATCCTTTTGCATAGTCCATTGATCGCTTATGCTTTTGCCACCTATCAACTGCAACAATCAATAAACAATCAATTTCCATCACATACCTCTCCGTTGGAAAGCAACTATTCTTAGTTGCTAAGTTACCTGCAAACCATACTTGTCACAAAATAATGGTTAAAATCATTTGTCAAAAATAAAACTCTTAAATTTAAACAAATGAATTTTCTCATGCATGTTGTTATCCACATACTACATATTCTAGTGTTGCATACCACAATATCCTGATGTATCAAGATATCACTGGTCACACCCATAGTTCAATAATCAATTTTCATACATTTCAGGTCCAATTCCATAAACACTGTCACGACATGAAATCATTCTAAACCAAATCCAAATCTAACTTCAATTCCAAATCTAAATCACTTACATTATATATAGATGTAACAAGATCATACTCAAGATAATGGTGGCCAGCCACTCTGCAACATGATTTGTGATTGGTGTTGCCTAAATCAATGAATCTACATCATTGAGACGTGTTGTCTAAATCGATGAATCTGCATTATTGCAACCTAAATCAAATAATCTGTGTTTAGTTTTTTGCTACCTAAATTGGCAAATCTATACTAATCTTTCCTAAATTGATGAGTTTGCATTTAGGCTCGTGCTACCTATGTCGACGAATCTATATAGTTAATTTGTGCTGCCTAAATCAGTAAATCTACACCAGGATGAGACCATATACACTATCTAAATTGGCGAATCCTTGTGCATATGACCATTGGACTAGACAAGGCATAAAATACAAATTATTTACTACCTCTGTGACACCACATTGGTGTATAGTTAAGTAGCAAAGTACTAATGTTTTTCACTAACCCAAAGCACCTTAGCTCATGTGAGTAACTGCATAGCTTAATGTCAAATGACCTCAAAGCAATTTCATTCAATGCAAGTACAATGACCACGTTAGAGATGATTAATTTGATAGCTTATAATATAATGCAACTAAGAAAAAGAGCTCTTCCCTTTAAAAGTGTACGAATACTTTCTTTTCACAAATGGCATGAGCTTGTTCCTGTAATTATATATGGTAGATGGGCATATAGAAAACTAACTCATCAAAGAAAGTGTAAATGCTCGTGCTAGATGTATCTTATGAATAATTAAAATGAGGAAAGGACTTCCCTGTCTACTTCTCTCCAATTGTGATTGTTCTGCATTTTGCCAAAATAAAGGTGGGTAGGCCACATTACACTCTACATAGCCCTCTATTTTTTTTAAATATTATTAAATAACGTATGAACGTCAATCACATTTCCTAATAAAAAACCATTAACCAACTTCAAATATAATGCTGACAAAATTATAAATCGAGGGAAGAGTTTGCATTGGGGAAATTTTGGACTCTCAAATGGGCCCTATAAGGACTTTGACTTTCTCCCTCTTGTCCAAATGGGCGCACGGTAAAATTTTTACAAATGAAATCAAAACTTGTCGGACCTTTTGGATTTAGAATGTACTCATCGAGATCTATCCATTGATATATAGCATGCCACCAGATTTCGTATATTCTAGAAGATTCCATTTTTTTGATGTGACAACTCAGTCTTATAAATGGAATCTTTCTCCACATTTCAACCTCAGTGGGGAGGCCATAACTTTTACAAATCAACTCCAAATTTGTCGGAGTTTGGGGATTTAGAATCTACTTTCTAGGATCTTTCCAATGATATGCTAGTTGATAGGGTTTTGACAAAGCGTTTATGTACTTCACCAGGTTGCCTACTTTGGACAAGAGCACAAAGTCAAACCTCCTTATAGGGCCCCTTTGAGAGTCCAAATTTTCCCTAATGGGAATCTCACGTTGCATACGTTTTGGAAAAGGATTGCAAAAATCATGCGGTAATAAATCACAATCCTTAAGTAAAAAGGACACTGTAAATGGATCAATAATATCCTGTCAAAATTGCTACATAGGTATCTCAATCATTTGCTCAATTATTTATCCTTTTTTTTTCAAGTTAAGTTAGTTCAGGTTTAGAATAGTAGTCTCATTTCTAAAACCTTGTGCGTCAGTAACCTTATCTACCCAAAAAGTACAGAGGACATGTTGTGCTTGTTGTGAGAAATCCTTTTAGCACAAAGAAATAATTTGCAGCAGTACCCTTATTAATTTTTGTTACCACCTTTGATGGAATTATAAAAATAACACAAGGAAGAACCTTATGAAGAAAAAATAAGAAGTGACTCGAAGCCAAATATTGCTCTAAGAGAAGGCTCATATTAGGATGAGATGTTGTGGTACCGTCGTCACCTAGGTCATGAGAATGCTAATGAGGCGGTCCGGGGCGGGCAACAAGAGAGGCGACCTCTAAACACCCCTCAAGGCTCCCGTGCTGCTCAATTGGGGCTGGGGCAACCACAAGCACAACACAACAACAAACCCACAGCCAAATCCAAACAAGATAGGGGCACCACCTAGTTATGGTATGCGAACTAGGACGCAAGAGAGATTTTGGCACAACCAAGAAGATGCACCACACAACACACACAAGCAACCTCACACCGAGACACACATGAAATGTACCAGAGAGAGCTAGAGCAAAGGGAAGAGAGAGAGGAAAGGATCTTGCGTGATACCTTATTTGTGACTTGCAAATGGAGATGGTTCGTTATGATGCTATCGTAGAACTTGTACAAAACTCACTCAATGCTTAGTGATTGCTACTCATTGCCAAAACACACACACACTGTCTTAGGGTGTGGGAGACCTCTCACCACAATACCCTCTTACAATGGACACAAAACTGGCAATGAAAAACACACCAAAACACTTTCTAAAATCAAGATCAACCGATAAAAACTCAAAATACACAAGTCACCTTGAATTCACCAAACCGTATTGCACAAATGGAAGGACGAAGATTTGAACGTCGAATCATGCCTTTGATGCACCAAACCTCAATTTATTGATGATGAAGGAGCATGTACAATAGTGGTTTTGAGATTTGTGGAACTCACGCTCTCTCACTTGCAATGTGTAGCTTGAAAGCTTCTCTCACACCAAGAGTGAAGCTCACAAGTGGTTGCTACACCTAAGTCTCTCCTCATGCATAGAGTGTTGGGGTGCTATGTGAGATGTTGGAGGTTGTTTTACAAGAAGGAGAGGGGCCTATTTATAGGTTGGAGACCCCTCATTAAGATTATTGAAAATCCTAATTTACAAGCTAACAAATCAGGATTATGATTTTTTTGAATATCAAAACATTGCGGGCCTTCTTTGTCTGCTTGAGTCATGGGTGTGGGCTCAAAAAAGAGCATTATTGATGGTAGATAAGGTGAAAGTAAGTTTTAAGGAAGGGGAGAGAGAGAGAGAGAGAGAGAGAGAGTTACTTTGTACATGTCTTGAGGTGAGATGTCTTTTATGGTTAGGTCAATGCTATTTTGTGTTAGTATGTTAGTGGTTAGTGTTAGTAATCACTAGAAAGTTAATGTTACATTTACAATGGGTAGAGTGAGTTGATTTGATGAAGGAAGAGGGGTGAATTAAAAGAGAATCATTGAGATGGTGAAGCTTTGAAGAAGCTTGAACTCACCCTTGTGTAGATTGTGGAAAAAATGACCGCTGGTCTTGTTATTCTTCTTCGCTTCTTTACGCCGCCGCCACGGTTGACCACCACGATGAAAAGAGGATTTGTTGATGAAAAATCCTCAATTTGCAGAAGTTATCATGGTTAAGATGCTGAATTTTAGATATTTTAGGAGAGGTAAATGAAATTGTAACATAGAAGCAATAGAGAGAGACATGGAGAGGGTGTATGTATGTAGAGGTTCATAAAAGAACTATAGGGATGAGAGAGAAGGGTAATGGTGAAGAGGGTGGGAGAAGCCATGGAAATTTCAGGTTTGAGTGAGGGAAGGAGAGGGAGGGATATGTAAGAGTGAGTAGGTGTGTGGAAGGGTGAGAGAAGACTAAGGGCTACTTGTGAGAAAAGTGGGCAGACTGGGGTCCACTCAAAAAATCATAGCTCACCGCTGGTAGCTCCAAAAATCATGAAAAAATTTGAGGTGATTATTCAAAGCGTGGGCTACATTTTCTCTTTTGACCACCGCTCCAAATTCAGAGTGGAGATAGGTGCCAAAATTCTCACCAAAAAGCCTTTTTTTATGCATGCAAAAGTCTTTTAGTGGCCCCCTCCTTTGTTGAATTTGTACAATGCATCCAAGAGTGAGCCCCTCCTTTGTCATATCATAATACAAAGCATCCAAGTTGCCCTTGACCCATGCATGGAGGAGGATTATTGGTGAATAAAGAAATATATACATGGTGGGACTAGTGTATGGACTATTCATGGACTTTAGCTCAATGAGCACATGGTGTTAGAATAATGAGTAAAAAAAATAATAAAAATATGGAGGAGTTATGGATATGGAAAGATATTGGAATCATATGATATGGTCCCTCTTTGAATTATTTTGGGTGAAAGAGGAAAAGGTATGCAAGTAAATAATATAATAAACGTAACCAATGAGTAGAAATCAATTTTTTTGTTTTCACGAGGGTGAAGGTGAAAATGTGGGAGTGATTTGTATAAAGGAAAAATATGAGGTTAGAGTATGTACATATTGGCAAAAAATATAATTATGGTGTAAGAGGATGAAAGAAGGTGTACATAGGTTTAATAAAACACACACCTAAGTATAAATATTTAAATAAAATACCAGAATAATTATAAAAATCTCTATATTTAGGCCATATATATAATGCAATATTTACACACAAATGGGTCATAATATATTTTATTTATTTTTGGCTCACCTAGCCCAGTGACTAGCTAGCTGAGGGTTTTTTAAGAAGATATGGAAAACGTCCCCTAATTCACACACGCCTATTTACAGTGAAATGGTAGGGATAGCCATAGTGTTTGGGTGATTTTGGTAGGGTGAGGTAGATTACTATGGTAATTATGGAGAGCCGAAAAACGGCTATCACTAAGGTTGAGGATCCAAGACCAATGCTAACATCTATTATTTGCCATATATACCATATGTGCCGTGAAAAATTACCTAACATCTTATTACAACAAATGACTTTATCGTTATTCTTTGTGGTCAATCATTAGCTAGTACCATGAGCCATAGACAATTGGGAAATGGAACATTAACTATAGACAAAAATGCCCATGAGCAATAGACTATTTGATGAGTATCATCAACTGTAGACAACTAAGTTCTATAAACAATTAAAAATCGGTGACACTTTGTCTGGAGGACAAAATAGTGTTTGACTGTGATGAGCAGGCTATGGTTTGGCAGCCCAGATGACATATTTTGTAGTATTATCAGATATGAGAAAATGTCATTCAGAATGACCCTTCTGCTTTGGATTCTCAGTCAATATGCCTAGCAATAGCAAGCTGTAGGCTTGATAGTCGACATTGAGATGTGCGGCCTTTCGATGAATGGGACCGATATCAACAAATGGAGCAGAAATGACCAAGGTGTAAATGTCGGTACACTCATCATGGAAGAGTTTGTACTACCTCACCTCTAGAGCCATGTAAAAGGGGTTCCGACGTAATTGCTCAACTTGAAGGCATGTTTGTGCAAGAGCTTTGTTGCAATTCCAAAGTTGGCAAGAAGTATATCGAGGTCCAAAAACCTGTTGTGTCGATTGAATGATGTGTCTTCAGATGTCGCATATGATAAAGATCCTCAACGGAATCTTGCTCCTAGATTCTTGTGTTCATGATTGTCGTCACTTTGAGGATATCCATTGTGTTTATCTCGCAGGCATCATGAGTTATAAAAGCCTTTGGTTCTTATGGGATTTGCGTCATGATGTAGACTATTGCTCGTTTTTTCTTTCAGGTCTACCATCACCATTACTTATGTGTTGTTCCTCTTATTCCACTTAGGCTTTTAGTCAACCTTTAACATCAAGGACACAAAGCCTTGCGAAGGTTGAATCTGAATGCTCGTGTTTATCCTTCTCTATGGTTTTGCTTTTAGGCAAACAACATACATGAAAAGTGCGGATGACTAAAACGAGAAAGAGAGTGAGCTAGCATGCATATTTGAGGGTGGTTGTTGTGACAACTATCGGAGTTTGCATTGCATAGGCTGCCTTTAGAAAACAATAGAGAGCTCTCTTGCACACCCGGATGTAGATACCCTAAGTCTTGAAGAGGCTATATGCATGTGAATTAGTAATGGACAAAATCACAGAGGACTTGGAGGCTTAGATGGAGCATATAACTTGATCTTGTATGGTAGGCATGCCATGGTCGGTACAATAATTTTTTTGGGGAGAGAAAGAGAAATAAAAAAAAGAGAAACGTCGTGCATCTGCATGTCATGGGTGGTTGGAGTTTGGCTGCATAGGAGTGCCCAACATGGTAGGAGAGCAAGTGTGAGTTACATGAGTTGCACATGCAAAAGCAAAGTTGAGGAGGGTGGGCAGTTGTGAGATAGAGTAGAGAGAGAGAGACAACATAAGATAGTCGCCCAACTAATCAATTGAGAGAGAGAGAGAGAGAGAGAGAGAGAGAGAGAGAGAGAGAGAAGACTCCCATCAATTGCATGCTAGTTGGGGGTGGTTTGTTCTCATGGTAAGGCACAAAGTATGCGCCTTCAATTGAGAAAGAGAGAGAAATAGTTATTGGATGGTCATTGTCGAGAGAGAGAGAGAGAGAGAGAGAGAGAGAGAGAGAGAGAGAGAGAGAGAGAGAGAGAGAGAGAGAGAGAGAGAGAGAGAGAGAGAAGACTCCCATCAACTGCATGCTAGTCGGGGGGTGGTTTGTTTTCATGGTAAGGCACAAAGTATGCGCCTTCAATTGAGAAAGAGAGAGAAAGAGTTATTGGATGGTCGTTGTAGAGAGAGAGAGAGAGAGAGAGAGAGAGAGAGAGAGAGAGAGAGAGAGAGAGAGAGAGAGAGAGAGAGAGAGAGAGAGAGAGAGAGAGAGAGAGAGAGAGAGAGAGATAGATAGATAGATAGATAGATAGATAGATAGATAGTTCTATTATCGTCCTGAGAGGTCAAATATGACCTATGGGACCAAATGAACATGTCACGTGGTGTGAGTGGAGTTCATAAGTGACTCTCGATGCTCAAAAATGGCTGAAATGAGCGTCGCAATAGAGAGTCCACATCGTGGTTGGGAGAGGAAGGTATGTAGGGAGAGCTCATGGCTGAATATATGGGGAAAAGAGGACCTAATGTGGTCAAAAGCTGAACACTCAAGTAGTGTGTGGTACTCACTCTCTCGCACTTGACGAGGGCATAAGGTGCAAAGTCGATGACACTCCTCGCCAGTGCCCCAACGTCCTGTCTCGCAGCGTAGAGAATGGGAGCTAAGACGAATGGAGGCAATGGTGTGGATCGCACTCAACGGGATGGGCTCAAGGATGTAGGAATGGGTTCGGTTACCTCGTTCCGAGAAGAAGAGAGATTTGTAGTTTGGGGCAACGTGTGTGGTGTAATGGCTGAAGCGAGAACCTCCGGATTTCTCCCAAGCCATGATACATTGGCGTTGTAAGAAGGCCTCATTAACTTGGGAGTCGATCGACGCATCCTTGACCAAGTGACATGCATCCCATCTTCCAAACCATTTCTTGATATCAAGCATCCACCCCGAACTTAGTATTTTGCTCTTGCATGTCTTTTGAACCTTTTGACTTGCTTCATATGCGATTCTAGGAAGTCGATGCAAAGGGCTACGTTGTGTCTTACGTATGTACTCCACAACCCTTTCCATGCCCAAGACCTCAATGGGAAGCGATCCGGACTCAAGAAGTAAGAGCATGTAGGGTGTTTGTGTCTTGACTTGGAGAAAGTTGGTGAGAAAACGCATTTGGACATTCTCAAACTCTTTCCAAGTAGACTTCCCGATGCTTCCACCCCACACCTCCACTCCATAAAGAAGCACCGGTGTCACCAATGTGTCAAAGAGGTACTTTTTGAGAGCCCAACACTTGATCTCTCCTGCATTGCACATGTTCTCAAATGCATAATAAGCCCTCTTTCCGGCTTCCAAGTGACGCATTGCACAATCCTTCCATTTATGATTGGATGGAACCTCAAGGCCAAGGTACTTGAAGTGATCTACCACTTCAGGTTTCTCATTGTTGTATACAATGCATGGATTTTCGTCATTGAGGGTCTTTACAAGCATAACCTTGGTTTTGGATCCATTCACGATCAGCCCGCTATGTAGGCAAAAGCGTTCCAAGACACTCATAAGCTTTTGTGCATCTTCTAAGGTATGTGCCAAGAGCACTACATCATCGGCATAAAGCAAAAGCATGATCACCGCATTTCCAATCTTAACCTCTTCTATGCCTTCTTGCTACATAAAATCAAGAACCATGTATTCCAATTCATCAATGAGTAGCCCAAAGAGAGTTGGGGAAAGTGGGCATCCTTGTTTGACACCAATAGTGCTTGCAAAAAATTCTGAAATTCCATCTCCCATACGTAATCGACATATCACTTTTTGGTAGATGCGAAAGACTGCATGCATAAATTCTCTCGGCACTTGAAGGCTTTGCATACGTCTCCAAAGATTTCCTCGCGGTACCATGTCAAAAGCTTTCTTGAAATCCACAAAGCAACAATACAACTTTTTTCCTTTCAATCGAGACGCTTCCATAAGAACTCGAAGAGTGACAAGGTGATCAATAGTGCTATGATGCTTTCGAAAACCTGCTTGGCCAAGCGCACGTTTGTCATTCTTTTCAGCCCATTCACTTATCTTCATCTCCATGATACATCCAAATAACTTTGCCATCAAAGAACTAACCATTATAGTGCGATAGTTATTCACATTGTTTACATCTCCTCCTTTGTGCAAAGGTTTGATCCAATTTGCACTCCAATCATGAGGCATGCCATACTGAAGTGCAAGGTTAAACATATCGCATATCCAATATCGTGTTTTCTTGCTTGTCACCTGCCTTGCGAGTAGCAAGTTTCTCAAGCGCGCAGCATACATCTTCAATGGTAAAGAAGGGAGACATAAATGGAAGGGAGCTACAACCCTCCATCTTATCAACATTGGGTTGCTCATAGAGGTTCTTACAATGCATATACATATCCTCAAGAGTCAAGTCACCAAAGCTCTCAACGCGCTTGCCTTTTAGATTTTGCCAAAACTTGCCACATGCATGTGCTTTCTCTTGTGCTAAAAGAAGTTGTTTTTCGACTTCCCACCTTCTCCTCTTCTTTTGAACAAGTGCTTTGTATGTGTGTGAACATTCCAAGTAAGCTTCCTTGTCTTTGATTGCATCCAATCTTAGCAAGTGTTTTCGGGTTTGACTACATTCCATGTCAAACCATTTCTTCTTGGTGCTACCCTTCTTAGACCTTTTGCAAGACATGTGTTTCGCCGAAAAGCATTCCTTCGCACAAGAGAAAATTACTTCTTTGAAAACTTTCCACTTGCATTCTAATGTTGGGCTCCCTTGATTCTCTATCATGCTTAACATTTGGTCCACCATATCAGCATATATAAGTGCTCGTTTGAAGTCTAGACGTAGGTACAAATGATTCACATCATGATTGGAGGCTACATGCTCAGGCCGTTTACCACACTTGAGGTCAATACATAACATCCTATGATCCGATTCCGGATTCCATTCACCAAGTGTAAAGCTTTGTATGTATTCTAAAGTGGCTTCTGAGAACAACATATAGTCAATCACGCTAGCACCATTGTGCTTTCTACATGTAAAGTCATTGGTGCCTTGCCATAGAGATACACCATTTGCAATGAGCATTCCGGTACTATTGCACATATGTAGAAGTGACTTTCCATAGTGATCCACTTCTTTTGCATCATTAGAACTTCGATTATACATGTATGAGTCATCCACTCTTCTTGAGACATGCGGCATGTCAACTTGTTGTGTGTCGTGTTGTAACATATTTGTGCGAGCATTCATGTCTCCAAAAACAATGACTTCACCTTGATCCTTGTAATGAGCAATGTCTTCCTCTAGTTCAACAAAGGGCTGATCTCTATCCATATTCAAGCAAGCATAAAAGTTGGAGTCATAGTGAGGAATGTAGCAGCCGGCCACAAACATGACTTGACCATTTGGTGGGCTGATTTTCAGCCATAAGTAGCGTTTATACTTATCTTCTTTGACAATGGAAACATCTTTCAAACCCTTTTTGGTCATACATGCTACGGCTCCTTGGCCTCTTCGTTGCTTTGCATTTTGGGCCCACATCAAAGAATGCACATCGTATTTGTCAAATCCAAGAATTCGTTGCGCATCATGCTCCCATGTTTCGACAAGAAGTATCACATCGGAGTCATTGGTAAGCTCATCAATGCCAATTCCCGCATTCCATGGATACCCGTTACAATTCCAAAAGCTTATTCGCAAGCGTGAGTTGGTCTCATAGATCATGTGTCCCTATTTGTTGGGTGGACTTGCATCCTCCTCAAGTGCCTTTTCTTCTTGAGATGATACCTTAACCTTCTTGCTTCTTTCCTCGTATGCTTTGCGACGTACATTTTGTTGCATAAGAGAGAGAGAGAGAGAGAGAGAGAGAGAGAGAGAGAGAGAGAGAGAGAGAGAGAGAGAGAGAGAAGACTCCCATCAACTGCATGCTAGTCGGGGGGTGGTTTGTTTTCATGGTAAGGCACAAAGTATGCGCCTTCAATTGAGAAAGAGAGAGAAATAGTTATTGGATGGTCATTGTCGAGAGAGAGAGAGAGAGAGAGAGAGAGAGAGAGAGAGAGAGAGAGAGAGAGAGAGAGAGAGAGAGAGAGAGAGAGAGAGACTCCCATCAACTGCATGCTAGTCGGGGGGTGGTTTGTTTTCATGGTAAGGCACAAAGTATGCGCCTTCAATTGAGAAAGAGAGAGAAAGAGTTATTGGATGGTCGTTGTATAGAGAGAGAGAGAGAGAGAGAGAGAGAGAGAGAGAGAGAGAGAGAGAGAGAGAGAGAGAGAGAGAGAGAGAGAGAGAGAGAGAGAAGACTCCCATCAACTGCATGCTAGTCGGGGGGTGGTTTGTTTTCATGGTAAGGCACAAAGTATGCGCCTTCAATTGAGAAAGAGAGAGAAAGAGTTATTGGATGGTCGTTGGAGAGAGAGAGAGAGAGAGAGAGAGAGAGAGAGAGAGAGAGAGAGAGAGAGAGAGAGAGAGAGATTCCCATCAACTGCATGCTAGTCGGGGGGTGGTTTGTTTTCATGGTAAGGCACAAAGTATGCGCCTTCAATTGAGAAAGAGAGAGAAAGAGTAATTGGATGGTCGTTGGAGAGAGAGAGAGAGAGAGAGAGAGAGAGAGAGAGAGAGAGAGAGAGAGAGAGAGAGAGAGAGAGAGAGAGAGAGAGAGAGAGAGAGAGAGAGAGAGGTTGGCAGTGCAAAGTGGCTATAAGCAATAATCAGCACCACTATTTTGACTCAGAGAGAGAGAGAGAGAGAGAGAGAGAGAGAGAGAGAGAGAGAGAGAGAGAGAGAGAGAGAGAGAGAGAGAGAGAGAGAGAGAGAGAGAGAGAGAGAGAGAGAGAGGGAGGGAGGGAGGGAGGGAGGGAGGGAGGGAGATAGCATCTCAAAAGTTAGCAGTTAGAGTGGGTGAGAGTGATGGTCCGGTTGTGACTTCTATGGTAGGTGGGTAGGGGAAAGTTGGGGTTGGATGGTTGCCTTCCAGTGCACGTGATGGATTTAGCCATCTTGTATCTGATAGTGCTCCCTGGTTGTAGGCACCCATATCTACTGTAGCAAGCTCCTTGTGGCACTGCTGGTCTTGGTGTCAGTGTTGTTGTTGATGTCCATATAGGGTGTGCCGTCAACCCACCTTTCGTATGATAGCTTCGTGCTATTGCTTTTCTATCAATTGCCTGCATTGTCTATGTTGATGCACCTATTGCAAGTAGCGATGAAGAAATTTAACGTAGACATTCTGGCTATGCTTGAGGACATTGTCCCATGATAAGGAATAAAATTAGCCCCTCACAGAATCTTCGTTTTAAGCTTACTTGGGACCACTTCCCCCACGACAAGGAAAAAAGAAGAAAAAGACACTTAGATTACTCCCTACCCTTCTTCTAAGGTGGGGTAGGTTGGTAAAATCAACTGCCCCTTATGAATCATTGCATATATTGCTTTAAGGTTTATTTTAATGAGGCTTTTTGACTCCCATCTTTTGTTGTCGCATTTGGTGTCTACTTATCTAATTCATCTCTTTCTTCCCCTTTGATCTTAGACATTGTTCCAAAGGTCCTTGGGATTATCCCTACAACGTTATAAAGACTGCTTTGATTCTTCTTCTGCTACTTATTTTCACTACTTTAATTTTTTCACTCTAGTACAAAGTCCTATTAGGCCTATATAAATCCTCTTTCTATATTTGTGTCCCTCTACCTGATGAGTTTAATCTATTATATAATCCCTAGCAATCATAACAATAGTACCTTCAAGCATAAAGGGATTACTTATGCTCGATTAGCATCATTATATTAATTATCCATACTATCACAAGGAGGAAAAGGGACTCTAATCAATCCAAAAAGTCACTAGTGCTCATGTATGATCAACACTAAGTTTTTCAACTTTAATTTGCTAAAGGTATCTGCATGATTAGAAGAAAAAAAGGGATGAAATACTTAACTTTTGATTATCCAAATCTTCCATCTTTGGAGCATAGCCTATGCTATGATACCACTGCAACAAACGGAGTGCAAGGCGTGCCTACAAATTATATAAACTACATACTACCATGAATAAATCAATAGATCTCCATACCTGGCAAGTCACACAAGTACGTAATCAAAGCTATACATGAAGATAGAGAGGCAGAGAGTGAGGGGCACGTGAAGGTGCACTTCCTAGAGTGGAATGCTACACTGGCACGACAAGAGAGGAGAGAGGAGAGAAGAATAACACAAACACTGGGTGCAATCTCTGCCCCGCCTCTCCCTCATGCAAGAGTGAGAATTTTCCTCTTGCATGTATTTATTTATATATTTCTTGAATGCTCAAAATATAAAAGAGATAGCTGTTGTGCCAATCATGTAGAGATGAAATCATGGTTACTACCATCATTTAAAAGAATTGTGATATCTTCACCTTTAACTGTGCATTTCACTTTGAGAAGAGTGTGTAGAGATATAGAAATACTTGGAGAAGTATCGTAATCTGCATCATACTCAAGATCATAGCCCTCACCATAATTGACCTCAACTTCATTGTTGTCAGGGTTAGCATCTTCAATAAGGTCAACTTGTGCACCATTTGGGCGATTTTTGTTGAATGATCTTTGGTTGTGGTTGCGTGCAACTCCATTAGGTTGGCCATTGGAATGATCGCTGCTCTTAGCAGGATTGTTTGGACACTTATCTGCACAATGACCAAACTAAAATCATTTGTAATATTTCACCTTTTTATTACTGCTAGAAGATTGAGTAGGGGGTTGATTATTGGAAGTATTTTGGTTGCCCCTTTGCTGCATGGGGTTGTTGTTGTTGCCATGAGGTTGAGAAGAGGTAGCAAAGTTGTCATATCTGCATCTCTTGGAGAAGGTACAACTCTGCTTTTTGTTCCAACCAAAGTTAGGTGAGGAAGGAATTTTCTTGTAAGAGTTAGGGTTAGTCGATTGATCAACGTGAAGTTGATGTCCGCCTTTCTTTTTCTCTGCATTGAGTGCCAAATTGATGCCCTTTGTCAGTGAATCTAGCTCAAACATGTCCACTTCAGCACCAATTTGCAGTGCGAGCCAAAATATATACTTACGCTTTAGTTTTCTACGCTAACATGTTCGATAGCTTGAAGCTGAATAAGATAATTCCAAAAACGGTCAGTGTAAGCCTGTACATCTTCATGCAAATTAAATCCCATTGGCCTCTTGCTTTAGCTTTGTACTGTGTGGGTATAAGATGGGGTAAAAGAAACTTCTTGAATGCATGCCAGGTGCGAGGTCTTCTACCATGCTGTTTGGTGGCGTTCCACCATAGGGCAACGCTACCGGTAAGGTGATTTGATGCACACTTAACCATGTCACGCTTGGGGAAGTCTTCATCATGGAAGTAGTCATCCAATTGACTAACCCATTTCAGTATTGTGCGGGCATCTTTAGTGCCATTAAAATCTTTAAATGTGAAAGCTTTTCTACTAATTTTATTTATCTTTGGAATTGGTGCAGATTCAGTGCGGGAGTGTGCAATAGATTATCTTCTAATTTTGCCTTTGCATGCGTTCATATGCAAGTGATTGGTACAAATTTATGAGCTATTTATCAACATTGGGTGGCTATGGAAGATGGGACATGATGGCATGCTTTTCTCTCTTCTTCTCTCTCTTTTTTTAATTTAAAAATAAAATAAAATTACTTTTCTCTCTTTATATATATATATTCTTTTTTTAAAGATTTTTTAAAAAATATTCATATTTATCCTATACTTTTTAAACGGCTATATATGCAGATGTAGACAATTAATATGCAAAATAATGATAAGATGAAGGAAATAAAAAAATAATTTGTACTTAGCTTGACAGTCGATGATGACGTCCATCGTCGAGTCCAAATGTGGAGCACCAAGACAAGGTCAAAAGCGGCGATTAGTTAAAATAAGTTGTATGCAAGTAGATTGAATTTGTACTTAGCTTGACGGTCGATGATGACGTCCATCGTCGAGTCCAAATGTGGAGCACCAAGACAAGGTCAAAAGCGGCGATTAGTTAAAATAAGTTGTATGCAAGTAGATTGAATTTTTGACGTCCGAACTCAGGTGTCCCAGTATTAGAATATCAATCGACAAAAGAATCCACAAGCTGAAGAGGTTTTAAATATCTTTAGCTTAGGTGTGACGTGAATGGTGCCTTTGGAATTTGAAATCTTTTGCCTTCTACCTACTAAATATTTCTTGGAAGTAGTGTTAAATACTCCCTTTAAATTAAGAAAAAGGCCCAAGGTAATGTGCTTGATGGGCAGTAGGAAAAGGGGTTAAGATGTAGTACCCAAGGCTTTCAAAATTGGGCGGTCAAGGCCTTATTTTTTTTTTTGCGTTTGGTGATTGATCAACAAGTCTCAAGGACTCTTGCAATCACCCCTTTAGTTCAATCGAGTGGGTGGTCAAAGGGCAATGGGGTGCCTTGAGTCCTTGTAGCAAGGAAATTAGCTTTAAACACTTGTTTTCTTTGGTTGAATTGGATGGTTCCACTTATTCACCCTTGATTTCTTTAGACCACTCAATAATCAGGGTGGATGACAAAAAGTTATAAGACACCTTTTAATTGGTAACATGTGTGAAAAAAAAAGTTGCATGAAGTGAGCATGTGCAGAAGGTGACATCATGAGGTAGAGGGAGGATGAGGGTAGCCACTACAACCGTTTTCAGCCCGCTAGGAAGAAGAAAAATTGGTTGGCAAGCCCGAGGTGACCTGGTAGATGCCGATAAGGATGCCAACATCACTTCATTCTGCTGAGGTGGACCTCCACCCTTTTGAGTGTATAGGGTACCGGTCACATGGATTTTGCCCATAAGTCATGGTCGACCATTAATAGAATTGGCCATCCTCACATAGCTCTTGAGCACAAGAGGTTGGAATTCCCCTTTGAAAATTCTTTACGAGAAATATTACAATGGCCCTTCTTCTTGACAATATGCTTCTTTGAACTCGTTTTCTTCTTCTTATCTATTATGGATTCGCTCGCCCTAATCTCCTTCAAGGCATTCCGATGCCAAATTTCTTAATTATTGCTTCTCTAAAATCTTGGAAATCTCTTGTTTATCTAACTATCACCCTTCCATCTTTGCAAGCCATAACTTTTAGCAATTGTCTTTGAATCAAGTGCGGCACATACCCATTTTTGGTTGCCAATGAGAGGAAATTGTTGAATGAACTGCCAATTAATTATTTGATTAAGCTTTGATGTGAAATTTGATGCTGTCTATTTGAGAATTCCTCTTCAAATTTGAAAATCAATTGCCAATTAACTTGAACCAAATGCTCTGATAACACTGTTGAGAGTAGAGGGGGAGAAAGGTTACTTCACAATTCCAATTTGCTCGCACACTTACCTGTCAACCTCCCACCATCTCTCCCAAATTCCAAGTACATACACCTAGACTATCTCTCTCTCACACACACACACACACACAAGCACAAGTATAGACTTGATAGTGAAAAATTGCAAGGGGAAGATGATGTAGACAAAATTAGAGAGTACACAACATAACATATGAGAGAGAGAGAGAGAGAGAGAGAGAGAGAGAGATCTTGCAAATCAATGGCCTAAAGAGTGTAGCCCCAAACTCCATGGCACCTCTTGTGGAGTTTGGTATTGAATATTTGATATTGCTTATTGGTGCCAAAAATTGGAGCCCCCTGTTTTACACTTAGTTCCACTTTGGTTTATGAGTGGAGCATATCACTTATTGCATAACCCTTGTAGGGTGAGTTCCTCTTTACAAAGTAGCCATTGTGTCTTATTGATAAAAGATCTAAAACATTGTGCAAATATAAAATGGCCGAGTGATTTATTTATTGCCGATGCCTTCTCCTCAGCTCCCAGAATTCCAATCTACACTGGATCAACTCACCATTAGTAACAATAGAAAGATAGCATAGAAATTAACCATTACGTTCCAGCTATTCCAATTGTAGTTAACCATATACAATAAGAGGGTGCCCAATCACGCAACGAATATTGATAACAAAAAGTGTATCTAACCTTTATCCATGGCCGTACAAAGAAAGGGTACCTCCTGCATATGGGTTAGACATCTACCTTATTGTAGGGGTAGTCTCTCATCTAGTGATTACCTTCGCAACTGAAATAATCATTTCTCTCCCTAGGGTTTTGGGATTGGGGTTTGTTGAGCATTAGATGTCTATCCTTCATTGTGTTCATAATCATGAAAAAGTAAATTCCACTGGAATAGTGTCACAAGAGGTGATTTCCTCAAAGATCCCTGTGCAAAATTTCATTGAAAACTCTAAGAGAACCAAAATGATCTGAGCTCAAAACTTTTTGTACCAATAGGAAATTTTGGTTAATTTTAGGCATCTTGAAGGCCTTAGTACACTCACTCACTCACAAAATCTAAGTGCCCTATTAATAGTACATCCATAAATAGCACTTTCAACCCAAAATCACTTAGAGGGCTAAGAAACAATCTAAGAGATAGAGTCCTATTTTTGTGTTGCACACCTAATGAAAATTTCATCTCTAGGGCAAGCCATAGTGCTGATGTAGACATTTAACCACCTATTTTTACCTTACATTCTTCCAAGATATTCTTAATCTTAGTTTGATCAAAACCTAACCAACGAGAGAAAGTCTCAATTGCAATGATGTGAGGATTTGTGAGCCCATGGCTCAATGAAAAGATTGATTTCAAACCTTCACTCTGATCTAAAGAACAAAGATTAAACACAATAAATACACAATGCAAACAACCATGCACAATATCTTGAGCTTTGCTCTTCACTCATTCCCTAGCAACACCACCAAAAAAAGGTGTGCAGAAATAGTAGTATAGTGTCACACCAACCAACTAAACATGTCAATCTGATAAAAAATAAAGTTGACCCTAACCTAGAGTGTGTAAACTATCTACACACAACACTACATTGGTAGTCTCAAGAGATGCATGGTGAATGCATTGTAAGCTCTACCTTTCCTACCATTAGACCTACTCAGATGGAACCCTATGCTTATCCTTTCCTACTTGTGAAATGCTCAAATGTTTCTTAAATTTACACTGGATACGATGAGAAATGATGTACCTATTCCTTGCCAATGCACCAACGAGGCAATGTATGTGCACGTGTGATAAAAAAAGTGTAATATCTTCTCTATCCCTGATTTAATGCACAACCTAGAGCACACGGGATTAACTAAACACCATTGCTACAAATATTCAACACTCAAATACATAAGCAAACTTGATTAGCAACATCAAGTATATGTACACTAACCAAAGAGAGAGATTAACGTTGGTTCTATTCAAAATGTTCAACCATCATGTCCTAAGGGAGCATGTGGGAGTAATAGAATACAATAGAGTAGCTCTTTGTAGTGGATATGAAAGCTATGGAGCTCCCTGGTGTTCTCAAAGCTCACAAGCTCACAAGGAGCTCACAAGCTTGATGTGACTAGCTCCTCAATTGGACCCTGCAATTGAGCTAAAAGTGGCTATTGAACATAATAGGGTTAGAAAAAGTAAAGTTCGCAATTATAGTCTCCACACTTTGTTTTTAGATTTGTGGGTGTCACATAATTATGAGAAACCTTGCCAAGCTTCCCGGTCAACCGCTAAGGCTGTCTATACTATAAAAGACTTTTTTGGAATATCCAAAATTACATGGGGATTCAATAAATGGGGTTCTACTAATTACAACCACATAGTGTCTTGCAAGGAAAAAAAAGGAAAAATTGGTGGCCATCCTTGGACCTTCAATGTCCCCTTTAGCCCATTTTGTCTTTCCACAGTCTTTAGCAGCTACTTTGCATGTTTGGCATACACTTCCTTAGTGTGTGCACTGGGGGACACCTTCGACTACTTGAAATATTTCAAAAGAAGCTAACAATCAAACTTTCTATCCATGTATATAAAACTAGGTTAGTAATCTTAAAAGACATAGAAGTGTCATTTTATGTTTTTTGAGAAAAACAGTGGATATTCTTAATAGAAGTGCTATTTATAAGAATCCTTACTTGAGATTTAAGCTCAAAGAAAAATCACAGCGGTAAACATAAGGTTCAAAACTCTTCACTACCTGGTTGTGGTGGGCTTTGCAAGTAGATGGATTGTTACATTTTACCCAAAGCTAAAAATTATCTTATTGCAACACCATATTTTTTATTTTAGACATATAATTAGATACAAAAATATCAAAGAAGTACAATGAGATACTAGACCTGTACAGTCTTGTACAAGACTATCACCATAAGCCAAATTGTAAAAATATCATGACATTTCTATATAAGCTTCATAGCTACTACAATGCTACCCTTTTCAAATGACCTATATTAAAGAGATATGAACCAAACCTCTAAAGGCACCTGATTTTGATAAAAATGGAAAAATGAACATAACGTTGCATTGTTAGATATATGGGGTATTAGGTTCCATAAAGTTAAAAGGGAAAATGCATATGATATACAATCCTTGTGAACAATAAAATTTCAAATTTCATTTTATGTAGCAAAGTAAAAGTTTTGAAGAATTCATGCGAACAACCAAATTTAAATCTTACTTTTATGTAACATGCTAATTTGTAAAAACTTTTAGGTTTTGTTAATGATTCAATATAGACAACACAACATAGTAGATCATACTTGGAAATACAAACATCCTCTATCCCTTAGGACATGAAAAAATTGTTGAAAAATTATAGGACACGATTTTTGGGGGAGCAATTTTTGGCGAGCGCTTTTTAAGAATCGGGCGAGCGGATTCCTAAAAGAAGGGACAATTGACCCATCTCTCTCTCTCTCTCTCTCTCTCTCTCTCTCTCTCTCTCTCTCTCCAACTAAAATTTGATTGTCATTTCACGACCAACTTACATTCAAACAAAAAACACCTTGGAATCATTCAATACACTATTAATAAGAGAAAGTTCCTTACACACAATTACGGTCTATTTCAAATAACAAACCCCAAATCTATGAGTTCCATTGCATCCAAAGTAAATACATATGGGGGTTGATACATCATGGGTGACGTGGAGGAAAGAAGGGCGGTGGGGGGCCATATCCTCTAGGAGGAAACAAAGGTCGTGCCAACGGGGGCAGTGCACCAATTGGTGGGGGAACTACTCCAAATGGCAAAGAGTGTGAACTATATGTGGAGGGGGTTGCAGGTAGCGAAGAGGCAATGGATCAACCCTGGGTGGGGCCTCAGATGTGGAGGCAATGAATGCACTGGGAGACGGTCCAGTTGCACGCCATGCCAAAAATGGGCCTGTGAAAGTGGGATATGGTACTGCTACTGCCCCGCCCTGACTGCCGAGTGGTGTCGGGAACGGTGGGTCAAGCAGATGAAGCTGCTCGGACACCTGCTGCGGTTGCTCAGTTACCTGAGCTCTGACACTCCTATGAAACATAAATGTCGAGCCTAAATCGGAAGGTAGGCGCTGAGCTGGCTCCAAACAAGCACTGAAAACTGCCCAATCCTTCTCACAACTGATACAATGTCTACGTAGTAGTAAACATTGTGCTGCCAATGTCCCAACTCCTGCAAAACAATCCAACATAGCATCTCCCATGTCTGTGAAGGTACCTAGTAGCCATCTATACAAAAAAAGTTACCTTAAGATTTATTATACCTATAATTTTATAGGAACAATAAAAACAGCTAACAAAAAAGTTCTACCACCTGGAAAACGCTGGACTCCTCTCAACACCTCTACGAAAAGGCTGGCCCATACGATCAAGCGTCCACTGTGTGGAATCTGATCCTGGTAGCTTCTCCCACAACATGTCGTCATCTGCAGAGAAGCCACGTACATTTGCTGCAATCTCTCCATCCGCTCGATTGTACCTCGGAAGCCGACACCCACCAGTTCTAGGGGGTGAAAAAATGGCTAGCAACAAAGTACTAACCTGCGGGGAGCAAGTAAAACATTATTTTTTGACCCACAAACATCGAAGTTACTATTAATTATCAAAACAAAAAAACAACATACCCCCTCTAAATAGTCCCGAATAGTCGTACAACTAGCCTCCGGTAGCCGTAAGTACAATATCCTCAACAACTGGAAACCAGCTCCCTCTGCCTTCAAAGTGACAATGGAAAGATGTTCTGCATGACATGTCACCACAATCATGCCATCCACCAAAAGAAACTCGGATGCCAAAAGAATGCAGCATCCACAAGGTCACTATCCCATTGGTTCCATATAGGAACCCCACCCGTGCTAGCTGCATGTGGCCTAGTGTGTAAGGGAAAGGCCATGTACACCAAACGTACGCCACCCAATCTCAAGCTGGGGTTCATCTGCCCTGTGCCTGATAGAGAGCCCAAGAATCTATGTAGTGACTACATAGAACTGTATGCAGTTTTTGTTAGCACTATAAGTGTGCACATAACTATGATTGTAAATAAGCATGGCTTACCTGTCATTGCACAACACATCTGGAATAGCTTTTGCCAACTCTTTGGCACTAGCATGCACTGCAAGGTGGCGTGGCTCTACATGCATATCTGTATATAGCAACATAAGATCAAATATATCTTTCAAGCAATGCTAAAGAGAACAACACAACATTAAGCATTTTCACGTACCTGGATGGTTATCTCCCACAACTCTGGCCATGTCTGATAAGTCCTCTGTAGCCCTACCATGTGATGGTGAACATGGAGGGGACTCCTGGATGCCCCCCACTGGTCTGGGAGTGAAGGATAGTGTCGGTACACTGTGACTCATAGCACCAAGGCTATGAGCACTATCGCTGACTTCTACAGAATACTCCACAACCACATGCTCGCTCTCACTGTCGCTAGAGACTACAACCCTCTTCTTTCTCTTCCCACGTTGCTTGTCAGCTTGTTGTGCTTGCGAGTCTTTCCTTGAGGTCTGTTTCTTCCTCTCTGGTTTCTTTGATGTGTTTGGAGATAGAGCATCCTCTATCACAACCGCTTTCTTCCGTGACGCACTATGCTCCACCATTAATTAAAAGAAGAAGAGTTATTGAGCCCATATTCTATTGCTTCATGGCAAAGGTAAAAACTACATAGAGGCATACCTATGTATAGCTCTTCCTCTTCGGGTAGGTACTCCTTGTCCGGGTAGTCCAGCCACCAAGGACACTTGAGCCACGCTCCCTTTGACCGCAAGTCATCTATCCACTCGTCAGGATATAAGCCCGTCTCCTCTCTGTCCGACTTGCACCATGCATCACTGGGGTGCTCGGGAATGGGAAAGACAAGAGCATCTCTCCACCATCTACAAGACAAACCACAAAGTTTTCATTTGCATAGAACAAGATTAGTGTAACCTTCTATAGTCTTAATTTGTCAATTAAAGATGTCGAACCTCTACAACAAGCGTCGTGCCGTACAAGCAAAATGGGGTTGCTCTTCGGGTTCATGTGTGCATTTGATCCGAGCACTCCACTTCTTGAAGGCCTTCTCAAAGTGCTTGCGTCTGTATGTCAATAATGTGTGGGCAAGCGTGCAACCATGCCTACCTTCAGCCTTCTCATGTTGGATAACAACATCATGATTCTCGGCCTCCATTTTCTCGGCCATCTCAAGCACTCTCCTACATCAGCAAATAATAAGTCACAAGTTACATAACAAAATGCTAGCTGGTGCAAATGTTTGAGAAATCTAACCTTTCCAATTGCCACTAGTACATGTGATATCGAAGCCACTGGATCCAGGCCTTCTCCGTCAAACCGATGCCCTTCTCCTTCAAGGATGCATCACCGGCTTGGAGCAAATCAAGCAATCGGCACTTCCTATCAAAGGAAACGCGAGACTTATTTTTTATTGTTACATAATAAAAAAAGAAATATATCCAATGATTTAAATGACTATTACTTACTCTGTTGGGCTAATGCATGCGCGCGCTACCTCTGCCACTCTCGAGAGTGTCATTTTCGTGGTCTTCTCGCCCCAACCAGTAAATGAAATACATTTTTGGAAGAAATCGCCACCATTTTCTGGATTTGCAATGGTGGCTATCTTTAGCCCTTTGCGCGTAAAGTATTGCTCCGTTTGAGAAAGCGCTAGATTGATGCTTTCCTCGTAAGCGTCAGGTGCCAACTCGTAGTCAAAACTCCCTTTTGATGGCAGCCCTTCCGTTTTACTACTAAACATATGATCGAACTCTTCCTATTATTTTCAAAAGACTCAATCAAAATACAATTAATAAAATTTCGTAATCAAAAGATATTCTCATATACAATTGGTTTGAAGTATACCTTCCAAAGTAGTTGCGCAAGGACAACCATTGGCAATTTTAGCCACTTAGACTTATTTGGACCTCTAAAATTCAAAGCCCTTTTGGCTGCCAAACGCGCTCTTTCGGGGAATTTTTACAGAAGTGATGTAGGGTCCGCCAACCCTAGCTTTCTCATCATGAAAATATCATGAGCAGTCGTATGAGGCACTGAAACCCTCGTGGCCGTGTTTAACAATAGATTGTAATTTATATAGTTTACAAGTAAGATGAATTTAAATTAGCAAAAAAACAAAGGGCTCACCTATTGATCATACCCAAAACCAATAGAAACTCCGTTGCCTCATGTGGCTGAAAGTCAACTAGAACGCACTCCACCTTTGGCGCTTTCTCAATTGGAATGTCATTCTCGTTCATCCACCGCATCCATGCCTCCAATCGGTGATTACCATCCCAAACCACAAAGTACCTCTCGACCATGTGACTAAGCTCCGGGATTTGGCGAAGCTCTTCGTCCAAATCATATGACATTGCAAGATCCCTCGCAGCGTGACCACGGCGAGTAAATTGTTTGTGATCCTCCCCAGGAATTCGTTCACTAACAATAAATCTTGCCATCGTTGGTTGGTAGCTTTTGTTTGCAATAGACGTTTGCAAATCGGTCACATGGTCATCATGCGTGCGAATGGCGGGGTTTGAGAGAAGTCGACAAAAAGGCAATCGTGGAAGTTTCCCATCGTATGGTACTCTGTGAGAATCCACCAAACCCAAAGAAATGTGTTTGTCGACAACATTTCCAAAAACTTCATCTTTGAAATTCTCAATAGCGGTACCTGTTTCCACAAGATGACTGGGTCCAGCGCTCGATTGTGATGTCCCAGCCACTCCAGTTACAATGGATACAATACGATCCAAAGAACTGAATGCCTGAGATTGTTGGGTATCATGTGTGCCTAACGGAGGTACTTCTTGTGAGGTAGTAACATCCACCTCATCAATTGCAACCAATATTTTTTGTTTGGTTTCTTGTTCTCATGGTTGCAAGAAAGAAGAATAATGTATAAGAAATAGATATACGATGATTTATGAGAATTTGTAGGTTGGAAGTTTGAGATGTGACCTTGAGAGAGAGAGAGAGAGAGAGATCGAGAGATCTGTGTAGCACAAGAGAATAGAGAAGAAGAAAAATGAAAAAGAGAAGGTCACTTTATAAAGCTTTTAATTTTAATTAATTTTTTTGAATGACTGTGTGTGTGAGAGAAAGGAATGTGTCTTTGTGTGTGTCTTTTGCCATGTCCGCGCGTGTGTGCGTGTGCTTTTGTGTGTACGTGCAACGTGTGTGTGTATGTGTATGTGCAGCGTGTGCGCATGCGCGTGCACGTGTGTGCGTGCGTGCATGCGTGTGCGTGTACAGCGTGTGTGTGTGCGTGCAGCATGTGTGTGTGCGCTTGCACATGTGTGTGTACGTATGTGTGCGCGCACACACACACACACACACACTGCACACAGGCGCACGTGTGTGTGCGCCACACACACACACGCTGCACTGAGGCATGTGTGTGTGGTGCACACATGCACGCCAGCGTGTGTGTGTACACACACACGCGCCCGTGTGTGTGTGCGCGTTTAAGTTGGTGTCTGTGTTCACACACACACACACGCCCGTGTGTGTGCGCACGTTTAAGATGGTGTTTGTGTTCACACACACACGCTTTTTGCGTGTGTGTGTGTGTGTGGACACACACACGTGGCTAGCCACATGGACATGCAATGCAGGTGGCTGTTGCGTGTCCACGTGTACTGTCGCCAACCGACGATACACGTGGCTCTCCACGTGGTCACCCGCACTGCCACGGAGGTAGTAACGTGGGCACGTGTCCTGCCACGTGTGCTGTCGTTGGGCGGCAATACATGTGGCACGACACGTGGCGCCTCTTATGGCGCCACGTGTCGTGCCACGTGTACTACCGCCGAGCAACAGTACACGTGGCAGGACACGTGGCCACGTTACTGCCTCCGTGGCAGGGCACGTGACCACATGGCGAGCCACGTGTACCGTCGGTTGGTGACGGTACACGTGGACACGCAACGGCCACCTGCGTTGCGTGTCCACGTGGATGCGCGTGGGCCCGTGGGCGCCTTTGCCTGTGGCCATGCGTTGGCCAGAGGTAGAGGCGCCCATGGGCGCCTACGTGCCCACGGCCAGTGCGTTGGCCGTGGGCGGGCACATGCTCCCGTGTGGAGCGTGTGCCCGCCCATGGCCAACGCGCTGGCCATGGGCGAGTCCGCTCCTCCCCCCCTCCCCCCATCCCGCCCCGCTGCTGCATCCACGGGCTCCCCCCCCAAACATGCGGCCACTCCCCCCCCCCCCCCCCCAAACCCAACCTGCGGCCCCGCCCGCCTCCGCCTCATCCCGCCCCCGCCTCCGCTTCCCCCCCCCCCCCCCCCAACCTACGGCCCCGCCCGCCCCCCTCATCCCGCCCCCTCAAGTTTTCCAACCAGTAGATGGATTTCATAAATAAAGCTGCCTAACCTTGTCTAGCATACCTAATTAAAATTGGGCTCAAAATTGGGGACGCCTACTACAGAGAATCATTTTCTCAAATTTCGTAGAGATAAAACAAAGCTTACACTGAGTTCTCAATCAAGAGGACATTCACATTGGCAACGGTTAACATGACTTCAACAAACTTTTTTGGGTGGGTTGTAACTCTACTGATTTTGGTGGAATTACGAACCCTTCTCTTCTACGCCTGCCTCTTTCTAGGTGAATGCAACAACAAAAGGACCATCTTGCGTTAGTGCCTTGCTTTCGTCCACGCAAAACGCTCCAGCCCGTGATCACACACACAGTCACAAACAAATATTTTGTAATTTTTTTAAATTTTTATATTTTTTAATATTAATATTTTAATTTAATAAAATAATATTAATTTTAAATTTATAACGGCTACTTATTAGACGTGAGTATATAATCAATTTGTTTTAACTTATACAATGTGATCTTGTGCTTAATTATTTGCTTAGTATATTATTATGGCTTGCTCTTTATATTTCTTGGGTAAAAAGTTTTCTTATCCTTTTTACAATGGTAAATTCATAATATCTGAATCATTTCTTTTAGAATTAATTTCTCCAATGCAATTTACAACTTTAGATGCTGTTATCGAAGTAGGTGATATTGAAATGAATTTGCCTCTTGAGAGGACTCTCAACAATTTGGGTGAATTCATCTATGTATTGGATGAGCAGCTTTCACGTAAATACAAAGTCAATGTATCTCATCAAACACAGTATGCCGGCTCACCTATCATGATTCCTATTTCCATTGTGGATAGTCCGTCAAAGATGCAATTCGGTCCGAAGGAGTTAATAGATCTATGTACCCCCCCTCGAGTTTTGCCCTTAAACAGCTTCAAAAGGAGTACAAGACAAAAGCTCTTACAGGCCGAGAAGAAGGGCACATTGACAAAGCTGTTAATGCAAATCAAAGTAGTGGAACAAGTTACAGAGATTCCAAGGTCTTACAATGGCGATCTCGTTTTAGAATTTCCACCTACCACGGGAAAGTTGCACCATATGGATGCGATGGAGCATAAGTATGATCCTCATTTGTGGTCGAAGCCTACTACATCCAATATTGTATTTGCAGGTGTAGTGCATCTTAGTCATTGCATAGGATCTCTCAAGTGCATGAATGAACAATGTGTCCGCTTGGTTAATTACCATATTTCCAATACAAGTCATTTCAACGGGTACATACAAAAAGCAACTGGACCTGTGGAATATTGTAAGATTGGAGATAAGAGCCTTACATGCCATTTTTGTAAGGCAATTGCTTTTTGTATTGCAACATGTGATTGTGTAGTATACTATGTCATGCCATCCGATGAGACTTCCACTAGAGTCATGATTCATCGTGGCACACATCGACACGATGTGCGCAGCGGCACATCCAAAACACTAACGGAAAACACCAAGCTGATGGTGCAAAGGATTTTGACTGTTGACCCACACGCAGGAGCCAAGAAGGTTCAAATGTGTTTGGCAAAAGAAATTATAAGTACAACACTTCTTCGCAACAACACCAATGAAGGTATTTTAGACGAGCAACAGCTATTTGCAATCGCTGAGGAGTTGGGCCCGTTGGTGCAAGATAACTGGTATGAGCATTTCGTAGATTCTTATTTTGATGCAAAACTCTATGCTAAATTATTTTTTAATCTAAACACTTTTAACATTGGTAGGTTTCGGAGGTCAGTATCTATTTTACGTAGAGCGGTTGACAAAGAATCTTTTGGCATTGATGCACTCCTAAAACTGAAGCGAGACTGCACATATGAGTTTTTCCATGGAAGCCGGTTTCCTGGTCACGGTATGGAGGGGGAGAAATGTTATGTCTTCAAAATTTCCACAATTGGTCCGGCATCCAGTGTGGACCTAGTCAACCGAATGAGACAAGACCGGGATGGTGATCTTCGACGTGTGTGGATCCAATTTGATCACACCAGACGTGTTAACGATTGGGTGACTATGGCCTGTCATGTCTATGATCCAAGGTACATGGCCTATCTTAAGAGCTTTGTGGCTTTCCATTTACTCTCTCTAAAACAATTTGCTTGCAGCATGCAGGACCTTTTGACTATTGCAACTTGTGAAATGAAACAGGAAGACATGGAAACGCAATGCTTGTTTTGGGAGTGCCTTAATGATGTAATGATATCATGTGGGTGTGAAAAAGAAAATTTCTTTGGCTACATGGCTGATGAAGCTCAAGAAAATTGGAATGCAGCTCGAATTGTTTTCAATGGTGGTGACAAGACCAATACAATGAGCGGCCGAGAGCGTTCTTGTCTTTTCCATTGGAAGCAAATCTTGAATCAACACACAATGAATTATGTGGTGCAAGCTTCTCAACACACACACACAAAGAAATGTGTGAGAAGTGGAGGCAAGCACCAACAAAAGAGGCTGCAGCAGCAGAGGCTCATCTAATACGCCAATGGTGGCGTAACGGTCATTGCATAGACCGTAACATTCCATACATGGATTCATGGCTTAGCTGGTGGGAAATTCGTATTGCACATTGGGGTGGCATTATGACATGCGTAGAAAGTAGCTCTGATGGACCAAACACTCTACGCACTAACCTTGCGGAGAGCAAGCATGGCATCTGGCTAGCAGGGGAGGGTTTCCGTAAACGCATATCATTATATGATGCATGTACAACCGACCTTGCAAATTCCATCTTACAGAGCACAAAGGCCATTTCATACAGCCATGGAAAACACATTGGGAAGGGTCCATCAATACAAAAGCTTATGGAACGCCATGAAAAACGTCCTAGCCAAGTGATTAGAGCAGTGAATGCGGCTACTAAGGGCACTCCAATGTATAAACAACCAACTCCATTAACAGGAGATAAGGAGATATCAAGGAAAAAACGGAAGCCAAATGAGGTTATCAATGTGGAAGATGATGCATCACATAGGCCTGAGTACAACTCGGTCACCAAAGATCGCAAGAAGTGTGGAAGACCACGTAAGATCAACTTTGCAGAAGAAGGGATATCACAAACCCCAAAAAGAAGTATAGGTTCTAGTGGGCAGTATGTAGTTGAGCGCAAGGTCAATGAGTCAATGTGGGCCATACGTCGAACTCCACAAGGTAGTAGGGTCACATGTAGCGGCACACCAAGAGGCGGACGCAGGTGTGGATGCAGTATAGCAGGTTCTAGCCTTGGTATACTAGCCGCATCGTTTGAAAGATATCGAAAAAATCCAAATGGTGTGGTGCGTCAATGGTTTTGGTTTTGTGTGGATCATGTCTTGCATTGTCATATAGTAGACCAGAACATCGAGCCGCAGCCTCTTCATCCACCACACACTTGGCCCGTGCATGTGGGAACCAACCTATCGGAGGATGAGGTGCAAATATTGCATGAAGGGGGGTATCAAGTGGAGCTAAGCAAAGAAGGAGTATGTAATGTAACGCTAGTTTCTCAAGATCAAAATATGACAAACTCTCCTTTCAAGTCAAAGATGCATCCACTCCTGAAGGCTGAGTGCAAGAGCCACAGTGCGAGATGGTCTACGTGTACGGTATCGGACTTCCATTTCCGAGGATGCTGCTCGCAAGATCAGTCTAGCACTAGCCTTGAGAGCGAAGGTCGTAGAAGAGATATGTGCAGCAGATGGTGTTAGTGAGGTCTTCAAACTAGAGACGAACAGTGAAGATGGTCATGTCGGGATGTACAAAGTTTGTATTAGCAACCAACCATCGTGCACATGCCCAGACTTCATGGAACGGGTGTCAAAGCAAAAACCATATCTTGCATGTAAACATTTGTATTTTATTTATCTACGTGTGCTGGGCTAAGCCAAAATGAGAACATGTTTATCCATCAAACAATCCTGGCAGATGTTGATATCTTCAGGGCACTAAGTCGAAGGCGGACTTATCCAGGCATGGATGCATAGCATTTGACAATGCTCACTTCTTCTTAGTATGCTTTACCTAAACAATTGTACTACTTTCTAATTTTATCTTAGGATGGTCACATTGGGATACATTCATTTGCAACTTTTTTTCATGTTTGAGTACTGGTTGTTTATGTGTCAAATCGTGTATAAAATAATATAATATTACCACAGTGGCTATAAATTTCCATAACTTGAGTTATTTTTTGTGAAAGCGTCCACTAGCTTCCTAGCACACCTCTCCTTATTTCACTATGTCCGACGATCTTGCAAGTAAAATAAAGTCTACCTGGGATGCCATGGAAGCCATTCCAAATGGAGAGGCATTGTATGGAGCCGACTGGTTTCGTCGGGCTCTCAAGGCAACCATCAACGTGTATCGCCTCTATCAATGCCGCAAGGAACTCAATATGCGGAGCTTAATCAATTTGAACGATACGGGACAACTAGCTTTCTCTTGCTGGAAGAAAATTGGGCTCATCACAGAGGAGGATGAGGAGGAAATGAGGCAGCAGCTAAGCAACGTGGTGAATCTTAATATGCCAATCGAAGGTAGCACATCAACTACTAAAACCGGGCCTTCCAACAGATGAACACTTCTTGTTTATGTAATGCAAGTTTAATAAAATGTAACTTTTTTATTTTAAATGGGAGTTCTTGTTTTAAGTACCCCTGTCTATATTGTTTTTGAAACAATTTGTCTAGCTTACATACCTATAGTTCTCTCTCTCTCTCTCTCTCTCTCTCTCTTTCTTTGAGAGAGAAAGAGAGATAGTCCACAAAGAGGAAGGGAGAATCTTTTTAGGAATCTGCTCACCTGATTCCTAAAAAGCGCTCGCCAGAAACTGCTCGCCCAGAAATATCCCCCAAAATTATAGAGCTAATTATTGAATTTCCTATAACTCATTAAGATGCCTTTTTAGAGTGATATTGCATCAATATAGAGACAAAACTAACAAATTTCACATCATCAGGTTTATTCTTTGTCCAAAGCATAAGGGTGGAGACAAAATTCTAAAAAGAATCTAGCAAGAATCAAGAGCTATTTGTACAAGAGTACTGTCAAGAATGGCCTCATTAATTGCATTGTATTACTCATTAAGGGCTCTAGTCCATGAGAAACACATCCATATCAACCTCCTCATGCATAACCTTGGACTCTAGGTCCTTACACAAGTGAGAAATATTTGCCAAATTAGAAGATGCATACAATGAAGCTAGTATATTGCATGCATGTGTAGCTATCTGTGTTGAGTGAAAGTGTGGAGATATAGAATTCTTAGCAAAAGTGCCTTAGCATCCCAATGTGCCTACTCAGTAAAAGGCAAAACAACTCTAGCAGTAGAACTGCTAGAACCTGCAACATCATCCGCATAACGAGTATGTTTTATTTGTGAGCTTCCGATTTTGAGCTTTTGCAATCAAAACCATTTTTGCAAGCTTTTTGACTATAGGTTTAGAGCCTTTTCTAACGCATAAAAAATATTAATTCAAAAAAGAGACATTACTATATGATACACACTAAGAAAAACATGTATCAGTTTGCAATAACTTGACTTTAGATTTAGGGCCTTTTCTAATGACACAAAAAATGTTCACCAGAAAGGGACATTACTCATACGATACACACCAAATAGCATGTACAAGTTTCCAAAGGACCTATCTTTGAGCTTGTATAATTGGCAAGATAGATACCACAAAGAATAAATATATAAATAAAAGGGATCCAAAAAACTTTCAAAAGGTGGGGAGAAGTAATCTCGCAACTCATACATAAGAGAAGATATAGTTCAACGCACAAGGTTTAGGGTCACTACACCATAGGGTTTATCTTGCGAGTTTGCCCCAATAAAAATGCAAGGTCTCTGGGAGTTAGTGCAGGCTGATGAATGACTGTGTGCTCTTTTGGTTGAAGCCCAAGTATGTGCACATACACATAGTACATGTGCTTACACGCCAAAAAAACTTTCTTTGAGGATTCTCTCTTCTGAAAATTGGGGTAGGAGCAATAGGTTCTGCCTTTATGTGTACATCTTAACAACTCATTGTCAAAACTCAAAAAACTATGTGTTGTTCTCTTTCTAGTTTCTCTTCCAAGAACGTTGCAAGCATATCTGCAGCTGACTCCAATTTCTTCTGCGCTTCTTTGGAAATACCATGCCTCCACTTACGCTTCATGCTACTAGAGCCTCTTTCCGTACGAGTAGTAGATGTATTGTACATGTTTCATGTTGGTGTTGCAGAATCTGCAAATTGAAAATCACTTCACCAAGTTGTCACTCTCTTCCTTTGATAAGTTGGTTCCAATATCCACTCGCCTGAATGTAGGAATGGCATGTGAAAATTTAAATTGTCTTTTTAATTTTGGTGTATGGCTTACATCATGATTGAAGAACCATATCCATTGTGCAATCAACTTGTCTATAAATGTTCTCTCAGACCAAAAACATGTTGAAACCAATCCCACTTGACGGCTTTGTAACTTGTTACCACAATTTTTCTTCCCTTCCATTCCGAAATATTTCCCCACGCAATTGGTTGGCATCCTTCATAAAGCCCACTCTGTGCAACTTTGACCTATTGAATACACCTTTTTGAATTTTCTCCTTCCTTCTCTGAAATGCGTTCTCTTGCTTCATTGTCACTAACATAGATCTCTTCATTATCCTCTCTAGCAAACTGTATATTGTGTGGTCTCCCTCTGGTTTTGTGTTGCCTGGATTCCATTACATATCCAGGTTTTTGTGAACTCGTATTGGCATGACTAGATCACCAAATGTGTTATTGTGTCTTTATTTGGAATCACATAATAGATCATACACTTGCAAACATGTAAAAAAGTGAGCATTTTCTCACAATAGTGGCAAGTTATTTTAGTTTTTCCTTCGTTGGCAACATAGAACATGCTGATTTGTCTTTCCAGATGACGCAAATCTTTCAAAAATGAAAAACTGTGATTACCACATACACAATAATGATCTCTTTCCCATAGAGAAACTAGAAGATTTGCGTTATTGATCTCATGATCTAGAGGAAGTCGATCAACCCCTACAAGTAGAGATTGCTCCAACTTCATAATAGAGAAGGCAATTATCAAACAAATAGCCATTGGTGGAGTCTATCCCACCAATACTCGAAATTAATAGCATTATGCAAGGTGAAGCTTCACTTTAGCATTCTAAAGCAGTAGAATGCAACAAAAAAAAACATGTGTGTGTGTAAAATTTACTAAAATTATACAAGGTGAAGCTTCACTTTAGCATTCTAAAACAATAGAATGCAAGAAAAGTAAAGACATGTCAGGAATTCTGGCTCCCCCCCTCGCCACATGGCGGCATGTGCTTGCTCCAGCCAGTGTGGCCTGCAAACCCGACAACGCAGTTCGTGAGAGAGAGAAAGAGAGATACACTGTGATGGCGGTGTGAGCGGGATGGAAACACACAGAACGCCTCTATAATGACCCAACACACACTCTTGGAAGGATATACACACACACACACACACACACACACACACACACACACACACACACACTATGGGGCACCACTCGACTTACACAACACACCTGTCCGAGATAGGGAACACACCGATGGAGTGAGACTATGCACTTTCCCACTCCACACAGACACAAAAAAAAAAAAAAAATCAGCTCAAAAGAAGAGAACTTATGATATATAGATACAAATGAGCTTGGGCCAATAGCAATGGGGCAAATAGCTCACACAATATGGGTAAAATATGCCAGATACAATCACAAACTGGAGCAGAAGCTTCGCTCATAAGAGAAACTTACACAACCAAAAAAGAAAAAAAATAGTGAGTAATTTGGAAAAATGGACAGCGCCATCGCGTCCGGAACGGCCCAAAACCCCAGTCTACAATGTCAAAGTGCTCAAATCCGACCTCAGATGAGCAATTTACGGCCAAAACAAGCTCCAAAAACCCCAAAAACACAGTTGCGACTGTTCCTCCTCTTCTCTCCACTCTTTTTCTGGTCTTCTCTCTGTTTTTTCAGTTCCCACACTTAGCTTTATTACTTGGGCACCCTTGGCCTTTTAGATGACCTCAAACGGACCCCGAACAGGCCAAAAACCGACCTCGCAGTGCATAGTTGTCACCTTGCTGCATCCATCCGCACACCTGGCACTCAACTTTTCCCAATAATGCATCCCACCACCATGTGAAGTGGCCCCCAAAATATGGTCCTCATGATGAACTTTCTGTCACTCAGGTAAAAACGTCATGTCAGCCTGCAACATTGATGACTTCCAAGACAATAGCCCAAACGCACTGTGCAATCTATGGCCATGTTGGTCGAGACCAAAGGTGACCATCATAATTCTGCTCCATCCGAAGCATACTTTTATTGTCATGTGCTGGAGGAATCTCGAAACAAACATTGCCATTATAGACGATTGCAACCATTTTGGGAGGGTCACAAACCGCTGGTAGGTTGGACATCCTGCATGATTTACCTCTATATTTCATCCATACAATGATGGATGTATCCTTTGAATACTGGTGCCTCATTTTCTCAACCAACCCTTGTGTTTGTAGACAGGGTTCTGGTGCCTTGGTTGTTTTCCCTGTTTTGAGGACAATTGTTTCTGCATCTTCATCAATATCAACATTTAAATGTAATGGAGTTGAATTGTTGTTACATGGTGTGGCATAGAGAGAATCACCACCAACATCTTCCATTGTTTCTAAACTATCAGACACATAAACACAATCATTTGAATGTAAAATTTGGTAAGCAGAGGACAAAGTACAATGAAGGAGGTAATGCTTTTGGTCTTATAGATTTGAAATATTATATATTCTTCAAGATACGGATAATAATCATCAGTAAGACACATTCAAATTAACATCTCTTTATATCTTTCTACTAGCACACATCGCTTTCACAATCCTTCAAAATATGTGCATATATATAAAAATAATTTGTATTTATATTTACTTATTGCAATAAAATATAAAAAATAATTTAAATTTTATATTTTATCATTATTTTTATGTGATTTTTCAAAGTTGATTAATAATATATTTACTATATATCTCTTCATATTTATCATATTACAAAATATTATTATTGTATGATTGCTTAAACTCTTTATTATATATCTTTCTATATATTTAATATATTATAAAACATATATTATACTGTATGATATATATAATTTATAGTAAATTATATGTATAATATGTATCTTTATACTTTAAATATTATAAGATATAAATACAATAATATATACTTTATATTATTTATTATTTATATGATATATATATATATATAATTTACTATTATATAGCATATAATAAATAATATATCTACTATGTACTACATAATATATACTATATACTATATAAAAGATATATTTATATAACTACTATGCGTTATATATACGCATAGTACTATATAGTATAATGTTATAGTACATAGAAATTATATATATATCATAAATCATAAACTATAATATATATATATAATATAATATATAGTATAATGTATTTATTAAATTAAAAAGTATATATTATAATATCTTTATTGTATATACTATACTATATATATTATACCATATAGTTTATAGTGTCGCAAATATATATTGTACAATATAGTATATAGTATCATATATATATATATATATATATATATATATATATATATATATATATATATATATATATATATTACTTGAATTTTAATTATTTGTATGTTTCAAATAAAAAGAGGGGGACGGAGAGTTTGAATGTAGAATGAGCTTCCGGCATTTCTCGAAAAAAAGTTAAAAAAAGGAGGGATAGAGCTTCCCCATCATCCGCGCAAATTCATCAAATTTTTGTTTTGGAAATTTGCTAATTCTTTGCCAAAATTGTTCAAAAAACGAACAGGCAGAGCTCTCCCATTATTCGTGCGCGTGCAGATGATGGGGGAGCTATACCTCCCCCTTTTTGCAAGAAATGTCCGTTTTGGAGCTTCAAGTTTTGGCTTATCTGCTCCATAAGTTCCAAAATATGAATATATACTATATATAGTATAAATAAATAAATAAATAAATAAATAAATAAATAAATAAATAAATAAATAAATAAATAAATAAATAAATAATAAATAAATAAATAATAAATAAATAAATAAATAATATAGTTGAAGTATAAAGTATATATAGTTGTAACTATAGTAATCAATATAGCTTTATTCATAGCATGCTGGACGTCTTTGCAAACAAGCAAAGGGAAATTTCCTGAAAGGACCGCCCTCAAGCACGCCACATTTGGCATACATGTCGACCCAGGCAGTGAACACGGGGAGTTTCTTATCCCTTTCAAATATTAGCCATGAAACATGGTTGGACAAGGGCTGCATAGCATGGGAATATGGCCACCTAATTGATGCACGAGAGCGACGAAGAGAACTTATAGCCAAAAAAGTTTGAAAAAAAAGGGGACGGGCTGGAGCCCTCCCATCATCCGCGCGCGTGCGGATGATAGGGGGGCTACTGCCCCTCCCCTTTTATTTTGCTTTGCATGGCTTATGCGTTGACACTGTCGCTTGCACGGATCAGCTTTGAGCTAGCTTTCTCTCTCTCTCTCTCTCTCACTTACACACACACACACACACACACACACACACACACACACACAGAGTGGATCACCACGGCAGATCTCATAGCAAACCTATATGATATCTTGGGTGATTTGGGATGAGGCCTCAGTGCCTAATGAGATTATTCTTGCGTGCGTTAGCAACCTCCCCTCTCTTGGTGGGCCACCAACAACATGAAGAGGAGCGCATGGAGGGTAGAGTGATGGGCGAGCTGGGCCACTAGCAGAAACAAGGAGCGCATGGAGGGTGGAGTGCATTGGCAGAGGAGCGCATGGAGGGTGGAGCACTTTCTTTCATGGGAGACTTGTATGTCGAGATTTGATACTATAAACATATGGATACAACCAATTCATGAGATGGAAACAATAATGGATTTCTATAGAGAGAATCTTCTCCAACTAATAGAGGATGGATATGTGATCAGACTAGTCTATATGGACACTCAATTATCCTATGGGATATGATATGCTATTGGTTAGATGCACACATCATTGCATCAGCTAGAGCTTGACAAATTTAGGAGAGGACCAGTATATGCCAGTTGTGTCATATAATGCCAGAGACAGCGTCATGAGATATCAAGATCATAGAGTCCTCAAGTTGTTTTTGCTAGAGCTGTGCAAACACATGGAGAGTCTCTTGATTAAAGCTATGCATAGCTGGCAGCATTGCCTCACAGACGGTGGCAGTTTTGTAAACTATGGCGTAGGAAAAGGTAATAACATAAAAAAATAGAAGATATCGTGTTATTTAGCTCTATTTTAAGGTATATGTATCGGGTTATGTCTGAGCCCGTTTGGGAAAAGTCGAGATGTGTACGAAGGCCTGATTGCAGGGCGAGGTCGAGGTAGGTGTCGGGCAGAGCTTAATGATCAAAACGAGGTGGTGAATACAAACCCTACAACTGTGCTCTCTGCAGATTCCTGCAGCATGCAACAAGAACCACCGTATTTTAGCAGTTTTACCCGCGAGTCTAGCAGTTGTTGTCCAAAGCGTCGCCTGAGACTAGCAGTTGTGGTGAAGACAACACAATATGCTACGTCAGCCACATAAGGCAAATGTAAACTATCACTACAAGTTTTAGACATTTTCTCACTTTGAGAAAAAGATCCTTTTTTCACCCTTTTTTCCACCGTAATGTGTTAAAAACCTAGGAAGTGTGAATTATTTTTCTCATTTCCTTTTTTTTCCCCAATGGTTATTTTTTTAAACCATGCATCAATTTTTCTTATCCTCAAAGTGGGAATAAATCTCTTGCAAAATAAAGTACTGACATGAAAAATAATCGAGCTCATAATTATTGTTATCTTTCTACTATTCATATGAGAAAAAATTACTAACGCATAATATTTGTGGGTCCTATGGAATGTAAAAACCAAAACACCATATGAAAATAATTTGCACTCAAGACCTTGCACGTTCATGGTGTGAATTTTTTCCAATCGAGGCTCTTAAAGATTGTATTGCAAAGTAGGTAAAATTAGCACCTCAAAAAAATTGCGTTCTACATTTTATAGTTCAGATGAAAATATTTTTCACTCATACATCTTATAATGATAAATATTTCCACTCTTAACCAAGAGAATTATCAATCTTGAGTGTAAATTATTTCTACTTTTGACATTAAAAAATTTTCATTCTTAAGTTGCAATTTTTTACAAGCTAATTAATACATTGGATAGGTAGAAAACTAGTGGAAAACATTTCTAATTGGAACATTGCCGTGATTATCTACGCAAAAGAGAGACATTAACTGTCACCGTCATTGCAAAAACTTGAATAGGGTAAATCTTTTTCACTTCACAATGACAAAAGGATCTTATTCTCACATATAATCTTTTTGTAGTGATATTATTCACACTTAAAAAGTTTACATGTTAGAAACATTCAACACCTCTAATGTAGTTTCATAGCTATAAATTTATCATATATTGAAAGGAATCTCTATCTTGTACGCATAATAGTATCCAAATTATGGAAATAACTTCAAATCAAACATCTTTTATGGATAGTTGTATAGTATGAAAAATGTTAATAGCGGCCAATCAATTAAAATACATCAAACATTCAAGGCCGCAACAAGAGCAATAATGATTTGAAATCATATCAATTATAACTTGTCCCACAAAATCTTTTATAGCTAGATAATTTGGATATGCGCTAGTGAATTACATGCCAAACTGGCCAAACATTTTGTCAAAATAGAGACAACGTTTATAACCAAGGTTCCATAGTGAACTTAATTTAAACAAGTTCAACTGCATCCTGACCCATAACTATAGCATTAGTGTCTTTGAGCTTAATCTTGTTTTGCCCAATGGCCCAAGACACTAAAACATCCAATGCCTCTGAATCTTGGCATTCTTTCTTGAAATCAAATGATTCCTTCAGCATAGTCCGTTGCAGCTCTTTTAAAAAGTCAGCTAGTCACCTATACATGAGGTCTATGTTGTGCTCTCCCATCAGTTTCAAAGCTATCGCTTCTTTTGTTGTCTTCTTAAGTGACTTATTCTGCAAAAAGGATGTCACACTCATGTAAGGACCTTCATAAAAACTCTATTAAATTTGCAATGGAACGTGCTCATTTACAAGACCAAAGATGTTAGTAGCAATACATGAGGCAATAATGTGACTTTGTTATGAGAAGGATTCAAATTCCTCTTTTTAGAGTTGCAAACCTGCAATAAATAAAAAAAATTCACAACCCTCAAAATGATTGATTAGGTCAGTATACCAAGAAAAGGGCTTGTACTAGGGTAGAGGTGTTCTCTTTGTATCTAGCAAGAAATTTGGTAACTCTTTTAGCTTTTCCATTTTCTCTTGCTTCACGCTGCAAAGACCATTCAATCTCAAAATCATTACAAAATAGACATTTAAAGTCTCTACCAAAGAGTTGACAATGAGTAGACCCTTGAAATGACGACGTCATTGCTAGATGATTTCTTGTTTGTGAGATCCTTCAAAGCCTACAAAAACAAGATTTTCTTGATCCCGTTCAAGGGAGACGACCTTTAATGACATCAAATCACCTGTCTCTAACCTTTTTCTTTGAGGTTATCTTTCCTTTATCTTTGTTTCCACACTATAAGAGAACATATAGGTATCATTCAAACACCATTAGTAGATAAAATTTTTTCTTCACACTTTGAGTTTAAGACACTTACCACGAGCTCATTTAAGCACATGACATTTGGCTTCTTTTTTGATATGTTAATGGGTGGTGTAGCATCATCATTCTAAAATAAAATTGATATTAACATGCAAGTCACAAGATTTAGCTCAATAAGAGGAAAAACCAAAGAAGTTTACCCCTCCAGATATCTCCATATCAAACATCTTCCATGTTGACTACACACCAACATCATTAAACATAGCCAACTTTGAGGAATCGCATGTGATTGGTTTTGTGGAAAAGATCACAATCTACCTCTCTTACTTCTTTGTTTGAATGATCCAAGTCAATAGGTAAATTTGCAGTTAGAGGAGAGTCATTTCCAAAATTCTATAAACACAAATATGCAAAGTAGATAAATATTCCAAACAATTTCTTGAATACTTTAAAATTTGCTACAAAATCTCAATGTACAAAACCTTACAACTCTACTAAGCAAACCTGATCAATAACGTTTTCATGCCAAGAATCATTCTTGCCACAAGAGGATGGTAATTGGATTTTTGTGAATGATCCAGTGATAGGTAGCACTGTAACCTAGGGGAGTGGAATTTTTTTTGTAGAGGGCACAAGAGTGCTAAATTAAAATCAAAGTACAAACAAAATAAAGGCTACACATTGACCTCCTTAGATTTTTGTGGATGTCCCAACTTATACTCAGGAGATATGCTGCTTGATTGCATGTATCTGGGTGACCCGTTTGGAGTGTTACTAGCCTTGAAATGTAAAAATGTGGTTTTTAGGAACTTAGGTCTATGTAAGCAAAATTAAAATAAAACTGAGTAGAACCGAGTACCTCTATTGGTGCTTCATAGCACTCCTTCGCACCTTCGCCGGTGGTTGAGTGCACACTTGAGCGTTGTTGTGAAGAGAAGGAAGGGCTTTCCTCCTTGGAAGGCTGAAACTACCTTATTAATAGTCCCAAAAAAGAGAACTTAATTGAAATTCAAATCCAAAGAAAATGTGAGACTTACAAGTAATTCCAAGGAGGATTTACTTTCAAGCATTTTTAAATACACAATAGGAACTTCTATGACTTATCCCTAAACACAAGGCATTTTTTGTCAATTTAAAGCTCTCATTTTTTGAAACAATTTCACATTGGATATCACATTCAAAAGAGATACTTACAACATGCAAACATGACACCTGCATAACGCTTCCAGGTATATAACATCCATGTGCATCTTGGTTGATAAATTCTATTTCCACCTTCCACTTTGCATAGGTTAGAGAACGATACCCCTTGCTCTTTTCACTAGAGAATGGCATAGATTTCAATCGCAAATAGCATCTGTGCTGATTTAGCTTTTGAAAGATCACTTTCTCTGACATGTACTCACTATCTTTGTCCCCAGTGCCTCCAAAAGATATCAATGTATTCCTTTTGCGCCGTATAAAGTCTTCAATTTGTTCTCTCATCTCCTTGTCTTTACTTGGGTCATCATTTATGAACTTTTCTATAGTGAATATACCCAGACCATTCTCAGCCCATTTTCGAATATTCTCTAAATTTTTGTTATATCTACTGTGTTCCCAACTATAATTATTTCTAAGAAAGGATTTCTCTTGAGCATTCTTTGGGATCAAAATTGGTGGGGGAGGCTGAGAGAGAGGCACTTGTTGCTTGGTTGGTGGCTTGATTTGGATAAGAGCCTGTTCATCTTACAAATTTAATATTGAAGAGGACACCTTGTCATTATCATGGCCATGCTTCTCTTGCGATAAGGAAATCTTCGAGGTCGACAATTTCTCTTGTGCCCAACTATACAATGCAACTCGGTGTCCGGTTATGTCCACTCCCAAAGCTTCCCATGAAGGCACAGACATATATAGAAGACTGATTCCATTGATGTTACTGTTGAGTATGGTGCGTGTGTATCGATCGGAACCTAAGTAGCCATTAACAAATTGAGTAACTTCCCTTGCATTCCAGCGAGTGATGCCTTCTAAGCACTCCTTCTCCATGTTTTAATGAAAGAGCATGAGATTTGTAAGAGAAAATTACCAATTAAGCACAATTGAAATAAGTATGGCATCTCTCTCTCTCTCTCTCTCTCTCTCTCTCTCTCTCATTTTGTTACTTTGACTTTGTATCGGATCCACCACATTGTAACTCTCTGGTCTCATAGGTCATTTTGGCCTTTTGAAGACGTTAATATAACATTTCATTTCATTTTCATCTCTCTCTCTCTCTCTCTCTCTCTCTCTCTCTCTCTCTCTCTCTCTCATTTTGCTACTTTGACTTTGTACCGGATCCACCACATTGTAACTCTCTGGTCTCATAGGTCATTTTGGCCTTTTGAAGACGTTAATATAAAATTTCATTTCATTTTCATCTCTCTCTCTCTCTCTCTCTCGTGCGCCTATTGAAGATGTTGATATATCCTTTCATTTCATTTCTCTCTCTCTCTCTCTCTCTCTCTCTCTAGTTTGAGTGGATTGGTCTCATAGGTCATTTTGGCCTTTCGAAGGTAATGGTGCATTAGGGTAGAATTCTACTCCTATGCCCTATTGAAGATGTTAATATATCATTTCAATTTCATTTCTCTCTCTCTCTCCGCTCTCTCTCTCTCTCTCTCTCTCTCTTATTCCTTTCTGCAGCCAGCTAACGTCAAGCCTTTTGATAAAAAATGAACATGCTTGTGTAATACACTACCCGCGATCGATGGCCACTGCGCTGCAAGAGCTGGATGATGTAGCAGTTGCGCTCATGAGCAAGAGTTTGGAGCTGCAGTTCACCAGGGCCAGCTGATGGCAAGATGCTTTTGGGAGAGCCCACTGGAAATATTGAACGCACGATCCGTGTGATCATTACATGAATACTCACGAGGGGAGTAGGGGGACCCGCCACAATGACGCTGCAAGCAATTGCTTTCTTTAGCAGTACCGCCCGGCGCTACTGCTTGTGTTATTGAAGATTTTTTAAAAACTTAAATATTATAGGCTAATGGTCGGGCGAGCTGCAACGTGGATTTTTTATAGTAGCGATATTTTGCCTGCAAGTCCAAAGGGCGTCTCACGAAAGGGTCTTCTCACATTGAACTCCGGTGCTCTCTCCAAGCGGCACAGTGCTACGGAGGCTTGTGCATAGAGGCAAGTTTGTCGATCATAAAACCTGGTAAGCGAAAACCGAGAGAGAGAGAGAGAGAGAGAGAGAGAGAGAGAGAGAGAGAGAGAGAGAGAGAGAGAGAGAGAGAGAGAGAGAGAGAGAGAGAGAGAGAGAGAGAGAGAGAGAGAGAGAGAGAGAGAGAGAGAGAGAGAGAGAGAGAGAGAGAGAGAGAACAAGAAGAAGAAGAAGAATAAGAAGTTAACGTCGTAGGAAACTATCCCAAGAGACCTTAAAGATCTACCCGACGAGGAGTTGAACTCTAGAGAGATGAAATGATATATTAGCGTCTTCAAGTTGCCAAAATGACCCATGAGACCAAACAGACACAAACTTGTGATATACGATGTCTGGGTACAAAAAGAGAAGCTAAAAAATGAATTTGGGAGTGATACTAGCTAGTATTATGTGGGACATGTGTGATCACTCATACAATGGGAGATAGAAAGAGAGAGAGAGAGAGAGAGAGAGAGAGAGAGAGAGAGAGAGAGAGAGAGAGAGAGAGAGAGAGAGAGAGAGAGAGAGAGAGAGAGAGAGAGAGAGAGAGAGATAGAGAGAGATGAAATGATATATAGAATCTTCAAGTGGCCAAAATGACCTATGAGACCAAATTGACACAAACTTGTGAATCTAATACGATGTCTTGATACAAAAAGAGATGCTAAAAAATGAATTTGGGAGTGCTACTAGCTAGTATTTTGTGGGATCTGTGTGATCACTCATACAATGGGAGACAGAAAGAGAGAGAGAGAGAGAGATGAAATGATATATTAGCGTCGTCAAGTCGCCAAAATGACCTATGAGACCAAAACGACACAAACTTGTGAATCTAATACCATATCCGGGTACAAAAAGAGACGCTAAAAATTAATTTGGGAGAGGTGTAAGTACTTTATGTTTAATTCTTGTTGTTGAATATCTTGATTGAATACATTCAAAGTTCCTAAAGGGTCATGGAAGAGAGCTTGCAAGGTGTTGAAACTGATCTAGTCAAGGTTGTGAGAGCTGCGACCCAAGATGGGTTGCAACCTTCCCAGCTAGTTGTCAAGGCGATGGGAAGATATGTTGAGCTCGACACAAAGTTCTTGGAGAATTGGATGGCCAAGCACGAGGTAATTCAACGTGAAGGACCACTTCCTTGGGTTCCCTTGTGCCGACGTCATGGTCACGAAGCTGTCCGTCTAACAAGGAGAAACAATATTGATGATGTGGCACATAAGTTTAGGCATCATGGTTACATGCCAACTCTCACAGATTTTATTGTCTCGAAAAAAATGGCCAATGGAGAAATAATTCAAGTAAGTGAGCAGGAAGAAAAACAATGGGATGAGTCCTTTTGGGGGGAGGTGAATTGGCAGTTTGATCGAGAGTTGTTTGCATCTCAATCATGGGCACATCTCGTTGGTTGAAAGCTGGTGGTATGGGATGGAAACCATCGCTTGAAGGCTTGGACTAGGGAAGTCAATTCAGGTGAGAAATTATTTTCTACCTCAATATGTATGTGTCCTATTTACTATAATTTATAAATGTGGTGAATGGATCTTGTGAAGCTTGCCATGATGATGCCTCCAAGTATGTACGTGTTAAGTGCACAATCACTGCCTTCTCGGAAGATGAGAAATGCTCTATGATGTTTGCATTGGATTGTCTTTATAGGTGAGAAATGTACCTTCGCATGTATTTTGAGTCATAGAGGCAAATCATATTGTAATTTTCTAGTATGTATGGATTTTTTTTGCTAGTTTGACACAAACACATATCAAGAGGACACTTGCAAGCGAGATCCACTTGATAAGAAGGCTTGCTCTTGAAAATGAAAAAAGCTGCAAGAAATATTTTGATGAAGAGGCACTACAGGAGATAGAGGAAGAATTTTTTGAAGACAAGAGGGGGCATTCCTGGATTTGGTGGACTATACCACTTGGCCTCCTCATGCAGCTTATCTACTCTGTATGGCCATTCATAACCTTCTTTGTTTGTTTCTTTTAGTTCATGTTATGCTCAACCTTACATGCTCAACTTTGATGTAGAGTGAATTCAAATTTGGAGCTCTCAAAGAGGTTAGAACAGGTGATTGTCCCCTAAGATGACCCAACGTATAAAGCATGGTACAAGCAAATCATCCGCGAGGTGGAACAACATTTCAAAGGGAAGAAGGGATTCAAGCTTGTGGCAGTGGAAAACCCAACCCTTGGGGAGGAGTGTGTTAATAAGATTTACGATCTAGATTGGGAGAGCGATCACAATGTAACTTTGGACAAACCGCTTACAGTGACCCGAACACCGCTTCCTCCAGAAAGGTAGTCTCAAGTATTTTTGTTTAATATGTTCCTTTGGTATGCATACCAGTGATTTGTATGACTTTTCAAGTGCAAAAAAGTTTTTGTTTTAGATCGCATTCTAAACAAGGATATTGGAAGAGCATGGGGCTTCGAAGGGGGCGACAAAGACTGGCGCTCTTATATCGCATGCTACTCTTACTTGGAGTGCGTAGTGGAGAGAGCAGTTGGTCTAACAAGAGAGGCTTACGAGGTTTCATACATCTCGTGGAGTTCAATAATAAGAGATTTTTTTGATAAGTGTCAAAAGATTCATCTTCGCTATTCATTTAAGCATCTTCCAAAGCTTACACCGGGGATCCAAAGAGAGAACAAGCCCTTCCTAGAGCAAACCGCAAGATGATTTGCCTATAGGTAATCTCTTTGTTTTATTTTTAGATCTAGATAATGTATGTATCAATGGATTTTTTTCCAACTTTTACTGATGATCCAAGTCTCTCTATAGGTGGTTCGCGGAATTGTTGAGAAACAGTCAAATCCAAGGAATTTCGCCAAGCTTTGAAGAGTGGAAGGTTGTCTCATCTTTGGGATATAAATCATTGTACCCACATGCATGGCTTGATGCAAATAGGACTCTTCCTAAGGATCTCTATGACGTGCCATGGTTCTTAGAGTATTTGGAAGGTGAATATCCAACCAAGGAGAAAGAAATATATACAAGTGAGTTCAATGCATTGCAATAAAATATATTAGATGAGGTTAGTAGTCACTACTTATGTTTTGTTTGCATGGTTTGGAAACAGGTCTTATGTGCAAGCCAATAGTAGTTGCAACGAGCACTTCAAAGAAAGATACAATAACAAATGCAAAGGAAAGTGGTAGTGGTAGTGGCAAGGATACAAGGAGCCCTCACGGAACTCTAAAGAAAGACACAGTGACAAACACAAGGGAAAGGAGAAGTGGAAAGGACACAAGGAGCCCTCACGACAAGATTGACAAGAGTGGAAAGGATACAATAAAGTCTCCTGGCAAGCTAGGTACCAGAGGTGGTAAGGGTACTCTTAAAGAGGTAGTGCAAAGTCCAGATCGCCAGGGTAAGGGTCCCAATGAAAAGAAAAGAGGTAATAACTTGGAAGGAAAGCATAGAAAAACAAAGAAAACACCACCACAAAAAAAGCTGAAGGGCTGCACTACACAAAAACAAAGGGGAGATGAAGATGAGGATGCACCGAAGGCTTTTGTGCCATTTCATCTCCCTGTATATGTTGATATATTGCATATTGCAATTGATACATTTAATGGCCCCGAAGACTCAGATGCAGTAATGATACGACGGTTTATAGAGAAACTTCAAGACCAAGGTAGATTCTATGAGGAAGCACTTGTCTCTCTTGTATGGGCAGATCTTCCATCTGGCTTGTACCCATTTGAAGAGGAGGATGAAGTGCCAGCTTGAAATGAATGGGATTTAGAAAAGCTAAAGGCGTCAGTTACCATTGCAGCAGAGTTCTTGAGCCATGATGGTTTGTTTGTTACTACTAGTGGTATTGAGCATCAATTTGAGATTGTGTCACGTGTGATGGGGCAATCCAAACTTCAGTATGTACATAGTATGTTCTTGGAAACTACAACCCAATGCAAAAGGATCATTCGTGGGAAAATAGAAGAGGTAAGTCAAAACCACTTGAGGATTATGGTTGTAGAGTTTTTTTAGGCTAAAACTCTAATAATTTACTCTCTTAATGCTACCTTGCAGGTTTCCACTTTAGTGATTACATCCTTTGCCCATCCAAATTGTACACGTGAATTAAATTGGGAGCAAGCATTACTAAAAGTCATGAAGGAATCTTTAGACAACAAGTCTGATACATTTGTGGAGCTACCAACAGGGAAGCTAAACCTGACACTAGATGAAGAAGGCAATGCCTTGCGTGGTGCACCTGAGAGACACACAAACTTTTGTGGTTTCCTAGTTTCGTTCTGCACTCAAGAAGGGGAAATCATAATAGATTGTTTTGCTGGGGTCGAAAATATGGCCAAAGTGTGTGAGGTCTTAGACCGGTATTGCATGAGTATTGAGATTGAGGAGAGGTGCCATGAACATTGCCTCTTTGAGATAGGCGATCTGTTAGAGGTTTAGATGGCATGAGACATCAACTTCATTGACTTTGTAAGACAAATATGATTGTTTTTTGCTCATTAATTTTGTATGTGAGTATGTATCTTTGAATTGTGATTGATGGACACAACCTTTTCTATTGAATTTCAATTTGTATATTTGAAGAGTTGTTTAATACATTTTGTTTCCATTTTTCTAAATCAATGTACCAAGCAAAGTGCAAAAATTGTGTATGTTTATGTGATGTAGGACTAATGGAGCCAAGTGATCAAGTATTGGCATGTTCATCCTCAGAGAGAGGTTCCCTTTTGTGGGGTGAGCTTGAGAACTGGATGTTGAGCCTACAATCTAATCTGGATAGTTTTCATTCACCTTTGCTTGCACAAGATGTAATATTGAGAATGATATTCCCCCCAAATAGAAAGGAAAAGGGAAAACGGTCTATGAAAAAAAGGCAGAATAGGTCACTCTTAGAAATTGTCATGGATAAAGACTTTCCAGGAGTAGACAACACCTTACCACAAACTATTACGTAGGTGTTTGCTCAATATAAAGAGAAGGGACTTTTAAAAACTGCACGGTGGCAAATTTGTATAGGCAAGGATGAGAAACAACACAAGCCCACTCTTTTCCCCCCAGATGCAGAGGATATATACGTGGGGAATGTTTTACCATGTACATGTTCTCCGTCCTCTTCAAGGAATAAGCACAAGAGAAATTGTGAGACATGTTGTGGACGTTGTGATGTCTGTGGCAAGGAGAGAAAAAACATGGTGCGATTTGAGTACATCTCGTTTATCGAGCAATTGCGTCTTCTATGTCAGTGCGAGGAGTTTTGTCATGATTTTCTTACAATGTGGCGAGCAAGAAGCAGTTGGCAAGCGGACAATTCAACCTCTACCAATGTTATCAACGATTACTGGGATGGGGAAAAAATAAGAATGTGCAAAGACTTTTGGAACCCACAGAAAGAGTAGGAGATTCCAGTTAAGTGCCCCAATAGTTTTTGTGCCATGTATTATCGGACGTTTCCAACCGGCTTGCGTAGTCTGGAGCTAAACAACAATTGGAATGAGATTACCAAGGAATATCAGTTCTTATGCTCACATTGTGCAACAAATATCAAAGTGCCAAGAATAATGGTCAAGGTGAGACAATATTGCAATCAATTTGAATAGGCTTCATCTTAGCAATGTTTATCATGCCCATAACTTTCATGTTTTTTTAGGGGGATCCTCGAACTTTGCACTAATGTGCCATTGGGATGGCTTTCAAACTACTTCAACCAAGCCAAAAGATAGTGGGGTTGTTGAAGTGGTGGTCCTTAACGGTGGCAAAAACTCAATTATTGGACCTTTGCTAGTGCTATTTTTGCCACTCAGCTTATTGAAGTTAGAAAAGAAACATGGCAATATTCTTTCCATACCTTTTAGAGCCTTTAATATGTGAACTTGAGTCGGCTTTTGTTGATGGATTCTCCATCAATTTCAACTATCCACCAACTGCCATATTTGATAACTCTTTGGACATAGCATATCATTCTTGCATTCTAAGGGCAATTCTCATGTCATGGACAGGCGATCACCCAGCCAAATGTAAACTAGGGTGTTTGAAGGATGGGGGCAAGAACGGGTGTAGACGAGATAAGCCTCCCATGAAGCAAATCACTCAAGGGGTATGCATTCCAAAGTACGTATACATAAAGAATAAATATATTGCTCGCTACCCACCAGAAAAGAGGACTGCAATAGAGATGTTGGAAGCTATAAGACTTTCAAGACAAAAACAAACAAAGGAGGAGTATAACACTACTCTATCCAATGCAGGGCTAACAGGAAAATCACCACTCTAGAGGTTGTACCATCTCTATGGCTTTGACATTAGTTTGGATCTTGTGTATGATGTGATGCACATTCTTGCACTGAACATTTTCAAGAATTATACTAAATAGCTTTTTTTAAAGGCTAGCAATGGCATGAAAACATCCATCACTCATGCAATATATGAAGTTACTGCTGCAATTCCCCGAACACTTCGCAGAAGTGGACGCTGGCTGTTGCATGCTACTAGACACCACAGAAATTTTATTGCAGAAGAGCATAAAAAATTTATCCAATGGTGTTTGCCACACATTTTAAATAATGTTCCAGACATTGAGAAGACATTAAGAGATGTGGGAATGATTTTGGTTGACGTAGCTCATATCTTCTACAACTACACACGTACTCATGGTTGGACTTTGGATACCATCAATGCTACCCGAAAACTACTTTTAGCATGGAGAATTATTATGGATCAAGAGGGAGGAGGGACTGTTTCTCCTCTAGAGCACGTGGCAGGTGTGTATGTTTCTATTAACCACAAATATAATAAGCACTCCTTATATAACATGGAGACCTAAAATAACATCAATCTTTGTATATAGGTTCTGGAGAGTTTTTTTATGACATAATACGCCACATTAGCCATGATGGACTTTGGTGCTACCAATTTGAGAGAAACGTGTTGGGGATTGTAGAGATTCCAACCAATAACAGGTTGAGTTAACGTACACTCATTATCACACTCGAGTGCTTCTACCACGAACCTTGCAACAGTTGGAGATTGAGAAGGATGGATTGTCACCTTCAGAGAAGATACTCTCATGCATACATGAGACTCTTTTATTTCCGCAAGGTTTTTCAAAGGCTAGCATGGAACTAGGAACTTGTGAGAGATGGCATCTGTTGTGCTTAGCAATTGCATCCTCTGAAGGTCAAGCAACACAATTGTACAAGAATGCTCAAAGGCTTGGCCCATGTCATTGCTTGAGCATGATTCATAGAAAGGGAATCACTCTACATGGTTTGAAAGCAACAAAAAGGGCTCTTGAAGGTTGGGAGATCATTTCTTTGAAGAGTTATTGGGCCCAACAATATATTCATCTAGAGGGATTTTCTTACTCAAAAGTATACATATGCGGCGATCGATATGAAGCAAAAGACAATGTGGTGATCACTTTAAGTGGAAATACTAATTTAGGACATCAAAATAAAGCAAGGGGTGTATGCAAGATCACGGGTTTCTTGTCACATGAGCATAACAAAGGCATTGAGTTGTTCTTGATTGGGGAGTTTATAAATGGAGGCAATGGAATAGATGCTCTTCAACTTGATAAGGTCACTAGAATGAGAGTGATCAGTGATGTGGATTTTTCTCGCAAAAAGAAGTGTCTTTTACCAACATATGCCATAATACACAAGTGCTTCTTTCTACCCTTGCGCAATACCCAGAACAAGGTGATATATGAAATGAGCGACACCATTTTTGAACTTGGTTGCTACAAACTGGCAAGGTTGGATGTGCACAACCATGGGTGGAAATAGGAGATGTAGTATTGGTTGTAAGCAGCTCCTCCATGTCTACTCCATCTTTCAAGGTTGCTATCGTGTTCAATATAAATACAAAACAAAAAGCAGTCGAGCTAGGGTTTTTGAGGAGAGATCCAACCACGGATTATTGGAATGTTCAAGGAGAAAACAAGTGGCAGGATTTGGAAACATGTTTGGAGGTGCTTCATGGATGGTCTCCAATTCAAAATTCCAATGATGCAAATCTCATGCCTACTTATTTCAAGAGAGGAATAAGAAATTATTGATAGGGTCACTCATTGGAGTGCTCACCTTTTCAACCTTTAAAGACTTTGTCACTTTAGAAACCTCAGTTCATCGGGTGATTTTGTAGATAGCAAGTGGATACTCATTTTGGTGAAAGCGGCCCACATTTTTCCTGACTTGTATTTCTTGTGTTATGGTTATAATGGGGAGCCATTTCTTGAAGCATAAAATTGAGTAGCCATACTTATCGCTTTGGTGTCACATGAGCCTTTTCATTGTAATATAGGACCAAAATTCCATTTGTAGTATACCATTCCGTCTTCCTCTCTCTCTCTCTCTCTCTCTCTCTCTCTTAATTGGAGAGAGAGAGAGAGAGAGAGAGAGAGAGAGAGAGAGAGAGATTTGTGCTCACCTAAAATTAGAAAAGATTTGAAGATATGAAAAGTGGGCAAAGAAGAGATATATATGTCATTATTTCTTGTGGTAATTATTTAGAATTAAAAAACACAAGCCATGAAAAATAGATCGTACAAGACTTGAATTTGGTGTTTAATTTAAGCCCTAAACATTATTATCTCTCTACATTGCCAACACGTATGAAGGACAACCACCCCAACAACGTCCCACACCCTATGGTGGCCACATGAGGTCATGTTGAAGCTCTCTACCACATCATCAAGCAATATGAAGACGACTTAAATCATGTCGACATACACTCTATTCACAGGTTGAGGTAGAAGCCCTTTTGACATGGTGTTGAGAGATCTGTGCATGTGTCAAGCCCTTCCCAAAGCTACAAGATGGTGGTGGAGCATAGCATGAGAAGCACATATGCACGGGCATTGGTATAAAGAGAGACGTCATTCCACGGAGAAACCACAGTGGAAGCAACAACAGCCACCTTAAACATCCACCTTGGAAGGAGAAAAAAATCATGCTCTTGACGTCCAATATGGGTGTTGGTATGTTTGTAGGTTGTAGCTACACACGATCCTCATTTAAAAAAAATAGATGGTGAGAAAAATAGCTATTGTGAAAGATAGTTTCTTATAATTATTTAAGTGGGACTCAGATAAGAGTGACAAATTTTTGCATATGAAAATATTTGATGAAAATATATGAAGGTTATGAATGTGTGAAAAAAAATTCACACTGTTTATATTTGTATTAAAAAATTATCCTTGAAATGCTACTTGGAGGTAAGAAAATATACTCATTGCAAAAAAAACACATGGACTTGCTTAACGTGTAAATATTTACACATAAGAAAGTTACAAACTTTACCTAGAAATTCTTTTTTCATTGCTATAAAAAAGCATATGTAATTTTTTCAGTGTAAAAAAAGAGATGTAGAAAATTTTCACGTGTAAAAACTACAATATTTACATTCAAATGGAAATTTTTTGAGTCTAAAAAATGTTATTCACACTCTAGAGTGAGAAAAGTGATATTCACACTCAATTTTCATAGGTGTAAAGATGTCTAAAACTTGTAGTGTATAAATCCATGGCGCAGCCAGTCAAGATTCAACGCTAAGCTATAGAAAAGAATCTTACAGGCTGCTGAGGGCTTGCTAGACAGTAGCAGGATTAGATATGGGCCACGAGGGCTTCCTGGGCAAGAGCAAGATTAGATGCGGGCCACAGAGAAACGATGAGAAGAGGAAGATTTTTCTTAAAATAGAATCAAAATAAAAGCAAGTGCTCATTCATGGCAGCCTAGGCTATTATTATTGCTAGCTTTGAAACATTGCCGCTGATTATTAGTATCAGGATGATCTCCACTTTTGGCTATTAGAAGCAATGCGACATCCAAAGCCAGCCCCCAACACGAGGGCAATGGTTAACTTTCGGGGTGCTTGCCCCCGTGTAGGTGGAGGTGACCGACATAGCCGGTCACATAGTTTTTTTTGGGGAGAGCACGCTGCCTTAACAATTAAGCTAGTAGTTTCCTTTCACAAGCACAGGCGTGCACGTAGTGAAGTGGTAGAGACAAAGCGTTTGAGGGTGCAGGTGGCGAGTTTGACTCCGCGTCTGCAGCGCGTTGACTATTCTTTTGGTCAACCAGCTATGGCCCACTTGATGTGATTGGCAACTGGGAAAGAGAAGCTTGCCACGAAGGCAAGCACTCCGATATCTAACCAATGCCTAACACGAGCAGTGCCTAGAGACGATGAAGGGTCAGGGACTCAAGGACCAGCTAGCAATAATAATAGATGCTTGTATGCACCCTCCCTATCTCTCTCATGATCACTAGACTTGAATGTCGATATTTGATTCAGCTAGATACTATAAACATATGGATACAACCAATTCATGAGATGGAAACGATAACGGATTTCAATAGAGAGAATCTTATCCAACTAATAGAGGATGGATATGTGATCAGACCAATCTATATGGACACTCAATTATCCTATGGGATATGATATGATATTGGTCAGATGCACACATCATTGCATCAGCTAGAGATTGACAAATTTAGGAGAGTACCAATAGAGACAAGTATATGCCAGTTGTATCATATAATGCCATAGACAACGTCATGAGATATCAAGATCATAGATTCCTCAAGTTGTTTTTCCTAAAGCTGTGCAAACACATGGAGAGTCTCTTGAGATTCATGTAGTTAGAGACATTCACAGAGGGAGATCTTTGACTTCTTTAGAGTAGGGACTTAGCAGCCAAATAAGCATGCTTCATAATAGACTTCAGAGCCCTCTTATACCAGAGGTATACTAGTTGATAGAGCCATTGAGCCTGGGAGAGCTTGACGCCCAAGGTATACGAGGGCAACCACAACATTGATGGAGGCTCCATCAATATTCTAGCATGACATGGGAGAGGCCCAATATGACTATTTACAGAGGCATACATTGACAAAGCTCTTCAACAACCAATGCAATACTTTTTTGGACAAGGCCCAATGCCAGGCATTCTCAAGCATTGATGATGACGATGATAATTTTAGTCTTTCACTTCATTTTTATTTTGTACCTAGACATTGGATTAGATCCACTAAGATTGTATCAGTTTGTTCTCATAGGTCATTTTGGCCTTTTGAAGACGTTTCATATAACATTTCATGTCTCTCTCTCTCTCTCTCTCTCTCTCTCTCTCTCTCTCTCTCTCTCTCTCTCTCTCTCTCTCTCTCTCTCTCTCTCGCATGCAAATCATCATCAAGCACTTATGTTGTCTTTACTAGATCACCACATTTGGCATACATATCCACTAAAGCATTTCCAAACAGAGTTCCCTCCCCCCACAGATCCTGTTTCGTGATATGATCATATATTTTCTCTCTTTTTTCAAGTGGTTGAATGCTAGAACAAGATTTTAGATGCAACACATAGGTGACTACATCAAGCTGCTTTGAATTTCAATGCATCCATACATAGCAATTCAAAGCATCTTGATCTTTGCCATATTGGGCATACCCCCCAATCAATACAGACCAAGGGACCACATCACAATTGGGCAGCACCTCAAACAATTGTTGGGCTTTTATTAGCGCACCACATCTAGTACACATATCATATCCAAGCATAGTAACATTTTCCTAGGAATCCTTGTCTAGAAATCTATTCATGAACTTGCTCTCCCAAGTCAATATCTTCTACATTGCCACATGTTTTTAAGTAGCTGGAAAAACTCACCCTATCCAAGGAGAAGCCCTTTTGGTGCATTCATTCTAAACACATTAAAGCATTGATCCTGGCCAATTTGGGCACATCTTGTTAGAACTGCATTCCAAAAGATTACATTTTGTCACCAAAATATTTAGTTTTTTTGCCAAGGGCATGGCGATTGGCATGCATATCAACTCACAAAAGTGCCCAACACTACGTCACTTCCAAGTAGCTCTTATGTCTAGCTACCTATGCTGCTGAGACACCTCATCATGATTGCTATAAAATGTTTTTATGGTAGACAACACATAATAGTATAAAATTAAAACCTTACATCACACGGCCTCCTCCCTAATTTGTACACCAACTATTGACATGCTGATTCTAGAGATATGAAAATTATTTTTTCTTTTTCTCTCCCTTGACTGCTAGAGCATACAAGACTATAGCTGCCTATGCCTCTAAGACATCTCATCATGATTGGTGTAAGAAATTTTTCAGGCAGACAACATATAATAGTATAAATTCAAATCTTACATCGCATAATTTCCTCCTCCCTAATTTGTACACCAAATATGGGCATGTTGCTTCTAAATATCTGAATAATGTTTTTGCTTTTGCTCTCCTTTGATTGGTAGAGCATATAAGACTAGGAGCCTTTGGAGGCAACAATCCCTTTTCCCTCCATCTGCAGCATCCCCTTGCCATACCAAATTACCATCTCTAAAACAAGTTGCTCATGAAATTCATCTTTAAAAAAAGTAAAACAAGAGCAATGCTTCATGTTAAACTCCCAAATGCTGTAGCTAGTAGCTTCTGATTGACACATTTTCATTCATTCAAACTATCCCTTTGGAACATCTGATGCGCATTTTACACCTTGTAGTTCACAATAACATTCATTATTGATCTTTAACCATACACAAAAGAATAAGGCTAAGTCAAGGTGTTATTTGCATAGTGAACACTACCCTCTTGGCCCTCATATATCCACTCTGTGCCAAGTCTCTCCTCTCTCTTCATTCCTGACCTCCCTTCCCCTATGACGTCAAACTCTCAATTGACTAATATCCCCTCTTTTTGAAAAAAATAATAAGCATGATATTCCCTCAATATACACACAAGACTATCAAAATGATCTCTAAAGTATGTTGTTTGTTAATCTTTAGAATATAAAGCTCAATCAAAACATATTAGAAATGGCTCTTTTTTAAAGGTTACATTTCACGATAATAAGAGATGTGCCACAAGCAAGGCCATGCATGCATGTTACATTTGATTGTTTGGTGATCGAAGAATTTTACATTCTATTGAAGACTTTTCTCATGCCACACTAATATTTAAAGGTATCATTAGTATAAGATGAGCATTCAAAAGCTAAAAAAAAAAGTTTCAATTCCAAAATCTCGAAAACGAAAGCTTGCAAATATAAAATCCCCCTCCATAACTTGTTCTTAAATTATAATCACATTCTTAGCGGGTCGCCATCACTCAAGGAAGCGACTCGGATGGGATGTGGAGACTCTTTGAGGGTGTTAACCTCAAGAAGTGAACCTACGGAATGAAAATATCTCTAGCACCTACAATCTATTACTCTTGGATCAAACAATCTACTTAAGTCCTATGTCCACGCACTCAATAATCGACACATTTTGACACTCGAACGAAGTCCAAATGCAACGAAACTTTGAGATGAGGTCCACTACACTTAGGGTCACTAACCTGCCAAGTTTGGTTGCAATTCGCTTGATGAGGTACCAAAATCATGATCCATCATGATCAAGTACTGAGGTCAGCCCAACTTGGGCGGACACACCCTTATGTGAACATTATGTAATTGCCTATAAAGGCTGAGAAAACCTAATTGACAACTCTCTTTCATTTTTACATTTTGTGTGCATCTTATCTTCCCCCCCCCCCTCCCTCTCTCTCTCTCTCTCCCTCCGTGCCATGTCTGTGAGAGAAACAATTGACTTCCGCTACGTGCGAGCTCTACAGGTGGTATCAGAACAAAGGACACTCCGGGCGAAAGCATTTCAGAAAAGAGAACAAGGGGCCAGGCAGATCCGGATTTGGTCACTAGGAAGTCGCCAAAGAACGTCAAAGCTAGAAATAACTGAAGACCAGGCCTTGGAAATGAGTGAAGCAGCCACAAGATCGTGCACACATAGCAACTTGAAGATGGAGCATGTTAAGGGGGCAGTCAACCATGAGAGGAGCACAAGAGCAGAAGATCAAGGAGGCATTCACTTTCTTGGCTCAAGGGATAGAGATCAGCAACCTGTTGGTGTGAACAAGAGAGCCTGAGGTTCTGAGAGGAAAAAGCTAACAATCTATCTTCAAGAGAATCAGCGACATAAGTTAGATCGCAAAGGTCCGGTTGTTGCTCTTCACCAGAAGCGCGTCGAAGGCGCTTTTGCGCCATGAATGTGGAGTCCAACTAGCTGCTAGCCATACAAGTAATCATCATCTTCCTCATGACAGTCCATCCACATCATTACTGATAGGGGTGTTCCCAACTCAAGCGATAGACATTATCCACACCGACTTTGGTGGGCCCTACAATCGTGCATTGGCCTCAACAGCAACCGTGAGCCTCATGTGCACCATCAACACGTGGCCCTCGCAGTATGTCAATGCTTGCGTCGTCTTTTTCCAACAGCTCATGTTTTCTTTCCCAGTGAAACACTGCAATTTATTATTCAATCTTTTTTTTTGTAAAGAAGAAGCCTTTATTTAAGAGGTAGTTCCTACTCTCCACATATCCAGAGCATGTTGGAGAGCATTCGACTAAGAAACATTGGCAGAAAGCAACATAATAACCATTGTGAAGATCTTTCATCTTTGATTTGTAATTTGAATTTGAGGTTAATGGTCTCTCTTCTCAGTGATTATCTCTCCCTCAGTCAAAGCCATATGTGTCGCCTCGTCTACTTATTTTCTCAAGGAATGTACGTTAGTGCTCTCATCAATGGATATGATACATTATCTCATTGTGCTCCATGTAAGGGACTAGACACTGCCCTGGCTAAGAGAAATTCGTGACTTTCATTGATGATTACTCCAGGCATGCATGGGTATTTCTACTTAAAGCGAAGTCCAAAGTTTTTATGTGCTTCAAACAATTTCTGGCTATGGCTGAAAATGTCTCGAAATGTACTATGGGCACCCTCCGTTCCGATCGAGGGGGGGAGTATATGTCTCATGAATTTAATGCATTTTTGGCTAGTCGTGGGATAAAACACCAATGTACAGTGCCTTATACACCTCAACAAAATGGTGTTGCTGAGAGGAAAAACAGGTCACTGACGGAAATGGCACGATGTATGGTCAAAAGTCAAGCTTTACCGCATTCTTTTTGGCTTGAGGCCATCATGTGTGCCACTTATGTACTTAACAGGTGTCCTACGAAAGCTTTGCAGTTTATTACTCCATATGAAGCATGGCATGATAGAAAGCCTTCTATTGAGCACATGCGTGTTTTTGGCTGTTTTGCATATGCTTTGGTGCCACAACTGCAGTGCATAAAATTGGATGATAAGGCTGTCAAATGTATTTTTGTTGGTTATAGTGCTGAAAGCAAAGGTTACAAGTTGTATCATCCGCAAACAAAATGTATTCTAGTTTCACGGGATGTAGTGTTTGTGGAAGATTCTGTTCAGCCCTTGCTGTCATGTACTAGAGACAGTAATGTAAGCTCACAGGACATTTATGACACTTTGTTGCCTCTTTTCAGTGGTGGAAATACGAATGTAAGTTCCAATGAGGCAAATGTACAACCTATGGGGGTTTCTGAAAATGTTACAGATCAACCTATTACTGATGCAGATGTACATGATGTACTTGATGAGGAAAGGGCTGAAAATGAGCAGGCTAGAGGTATGCCAAAATGGCTGGTGCACACTTTGCGTGACAGTAAATTGGATGCATCTTTGTCTAGTCGTACTTGTTCAGGCTGTCGCCATGCATCTTATGCATCAGATTGTTATGCTTTGGCTGTGTCTAGATTACATGATGTTGAGGAGCCTCTGTCTTTTGATGAAGCATAGAATTCAGAAAATTGGATGGCTGCCATGCAATCAAAATATGATGCACTTATAGAGAATGACACATGGACTTTATGTGAAGTGGGTTTACAAGTTGAAACGCAAGCCGGATGGTGAGATCGATCGCCATAAGGCTCGACTTGTTGCAAAGGGTTATGTACAGCAAAAAGGCATAGATTATGAAGAGACTTTTGCTCCCATTTGTCGTATGACTACTGTACGTTTTCTATGTGCATTGGCAGCTCATTTTGGTTGGGATGTACATCAATCAGACATTGTTACTGCTTTCTTGAATGGTGACATATTTGAGGAAGTTTATGTAATGCAGCCTCGCGGTTTTGTCATAAAAGGACAAGAGGACAAGTGTGCAGATGTAAGAAGGCTTTGTATGGGTTGAAGCAATCTCCTCGTGCTTGGTATGAGAAAGCTAACACTCATTTGGTCAAACAAGCCTTTCGTAACAGTCCAACAGAAATCACATTGTATGTAAAGCGTGAGGGTGATGTACTTCTCATTGTGGTTCTTTATGTTGATGATTTGCTGATCACTGGACCAAATGAGAGACATATTGCTGAATTTAAGGCTGATTTGAATGCCACTTTCAAGATGAAAGATTTGGGGCTGTTGCATCATTACTTGGGTATACAGTTTAAGAAGTGTGATGGTGGTATTTCCTTGTGTCAGAAAAGTTACATGGAGACATTGCTATGTGAGTTTGGACTTCAAGATTGCAACCCAATTGCCACTCCCATGGAAATAGGTTTGAAGTTGAGTCTACATGATGCTGGTGATCCTGCTGATGTCACTGTTTTCCAAACTGCTGTTGGCTGCCTCATTTATGTATGCAACATGAGGCCGGATATTCAGTTTGCAGTCTCACAGGTCAGCAGATTTGTGCATAGCCAAGGGTCTAAGCATTGGCAGGCTGTCAAGAGGATTTTCCGCTACCTTAGTGGCACTTTACATCTTGGCTTGTTTTATCCCAAGGGGGGATCATTGCCGCTAGACTTACATGCTTTTTCGGACTCAGATTGGGCTGGTTGTTTTGACACGCGAGTGTCCACAAGTGGTTTTTGTTTCATGCTTGGCAGTTCATGTATATCATGGTTGAGCAAGAAGCAAACTACTGTGGCCACTTTGAGTTGTGAGGCTCAGTACAGGGCAGTCTTCATAGCTACGGTTGAGTGTGTATGGCTCAGACGCCTTATGGCTGATTTGGGTGTTGGACAGGACACTGCCAACACTATCTACACTGACAATCAGAGCGCATTGGCAGTTGTGAGGAACCCAGTTTTTCATGCTCGGACAAAGCACATTGAGGTGCATTACCACTATGTCAGGGAGAGGCTCTCAGTAGGAGAGATCAGCTTGGCTTATGTGCCAACACAGGACAACCTTGCAGATCTTTTCACAAAGGCATTGTCTCGTGAGAAGCTTGAAGCTTTCCGCAAAGCTTTGGGCTTACTCCCCTTTGTGGACTGATCCTGTACTCAGGGCATGGCACTTCCCTTTGCTCATGCGCCAGCTCTCGTTCACCGCATCACTCCAGGGGGGATTTGTTACAATATACATGTGGTAGTGATGTGTGTGAACACACTAGGACCGCCGGGGCATTTTTTCCCTCTTTAGGAGATTTTTTCCCCCGTGTATTATATATACGCCCATCACTCTAGGCCTATCTATCTTTCCATTGCACACTAAGTAACACACTCTCTATTGTGTGCCTTGAGCTTCCTTTGTCTTCTCCAAGCTGTGTGTGTGTTTCTCTGCAACCCTAATTCCAACAGACATAGGTGAAAAGAGATCTTCATGGGAGACTTCCCTTAACTCCAAGAGGAAATACAAGAGGGGTCTTCATACCTATCCACCTTGTTAACCCCCTAATGTATCTTGAAAATCTTAGAAGATTTTTAGCTTGTTCTTTTTTGGTCTTTGCATCATCACCACAACCCTTTGGGATGAATGCATGTTTAGTTGGTCTTTTGACCCTCCTCTAAAAGTCACCTTATGTAATGCAAAAGAGGTTTTCACCTCTCATAAGGAACATGAGTGCTTTTGCCCATTTGATGCTAGTGGGATTGACTTTGATAAAGGTCACTTACTTAATACTGATTTGAATGCTTTTTTGAGTCCATCACTTGCCAAAATTTGCAAGCAAGGCTTGGGGCACATACCCTCCAAACCCCCTCATGTAGTCTAAGCATTTTATCAATTGGATCATGTCTTAACTTCTCTTATTGACGTGGGATGCATAATCCTCCCCCCCATCTCTCATCTCATGAAGTTTCTCAACTACTCTATGAATATTGCCTCAAACACTTACCCATAAAAGGCAACATCAACCTCAGCCTAACATCACAAATGAGATTGAAATTGTCAAGAAGAAGTACGTCATAACTTGCTTGGACAAGGCTTCCAACAATCGGATACTTATATGCAAAAAATATATTACAAATGAGGCAAAGAAGAGACTTCAAGGGTCTGATTTCAATTTATTGAGAAGAAGATGTGAAAAGCACAATGAATTTAATCCACCCTTTCCTATCTCCACTTTTGACCCCTCTTCACCCTTCTCTCCCATATATCACAACCATCTATAAGATACATCAGTCTACATTTAGATGGATTACTTGTGGCTCCTTTTGTTGCTATTTGGAAATCTCTCTACTCATGAGTTACATCCTAAAAACTTGCATTCCCACACTTAAGGAGAGATCTAGAAGCCTAAACCAAAGGCTCTACTTTGCCATAACATACACCTCAAATCTTGGTGGATAGTGGACTCCATCTATGATTGCATACTCAATCTACCAATACATGCTCACTCCCTCTTCTCAGATGACATAAAGAGGTGTTATGAAAACATCCCTCATTTAGAAGAACATGGCCTAATACATCATCTAGACAAGATAATCAAACATGCCTTCCCATCCACTCATGGAGATTTTGTATCTTTTAGAAAATTTTAATCTCAATGCATTGAGGGGACTTGGTCTTCACAACCCTACAAGAATGGATTATCTTTCAATCTTCTAGAGGTCATTACACTATACACGTGGTTGACAATAACACGTGCATACAATGCCAAGGGAATGTTTATAGACAAGTCAATGGGATCCCTATGGGCTTGGCTTGCTCACCTTTATGGTGTAGCCTCTACTTGCGTTCTCTTGAATTTGAATTACTAGCCAGAACTCTTACCTGCCCTAGCCCGCTCCCCATCCTATCTAAGCTAGGGATACCCTTTAGATACTTTGATGACATCCTACTCATCAATTCTGAAGATACATCTTACTTTATGGAACACCAAAGGATCTACCGTAGTTGCCTCACTATTGAGGTAGAAAAAGGAGATAGATAGTACAAATTTTTTGAACCTACAACTATCCATCATAAAGGGGCAATACATTAAACACCTAGCAAAGAAGAAAGATTTTCTACCATGCACTCCCATCAAGTACATAAAGAAAAGAGGTCAAGCAATAGACCATCGAATTGGACCCACAAAGTCATTATCTCCCAGTGCAAGCCCATACTTTTTTGCAACTCACATCCATTTGAAGCCACACAAGACATTAAAGCACTTGTTAATGCCTTTTGTCAAAATGGTTTTGAGAGAGCCAAGCTATGGAGACTTGTTAGGAGATTTTTGAAAGAATGTGCAACATCCTCACATACTTGGCATCACCTCATGATCTTGGATTGTCTAAAAATTGGAGGGAACTAGGCCCCCAAAACGAACGGATTACTATCCTAGTGTGGGTGGTGGAGGCCCTCTCTCTATCACACACAAACACGCCACCACATTTTACCCCTTGAAGTTATGCCTCCCTAAAAAATGGGCATTTCCAATAATTACTTTATAAGTGGTACCAAGGTCAAGGCTCCACAAGGTATAGTTAAAAGGTTCAAAAAACCTTTTGAAATAATAAACTATGCATGGAACCTCCACTCAACCTTTTCCAGAGACATGAGAGAAACCGCATATATTGAGGTGCAACTCAAATACTTCTTGAAGAAATGTATGCATGCACATATTCAAGGTCCTGAAACACCAAGAGAAAGGAAAAGCCAAAGGATTCCAAGCTACCCCACCATATAATATTTAACATGCATATATTCAAGGCCCTAAAATACCCACAAAAGGGGAAAGGAAAGGCTGCCAAGCTACCCCACCTTATAACTAGCTGGTGCGACCCGCCTATCGGCGGGCCTCGCTCGCTCTTACCATTGGTATGTGTGTGTGTGTACATACATCTCCCCATCACACACACACACACACACACACACACACACACACACACACTCAATGGACACTTGTTTACGCATGCTCAAATGACGATGACCCACTCCTTTGGCACGCTATGTGAGAGAGAGAGAGAGAGAGAGAGAGAGAGAGAGAGAGAGAGAGAGAGAGAGAGAGAGAGAGTTTTTTTGGGGTGGGGTGGGGGGGGGGTGCTAGGTGCAGCGGAATGATTGTTTGCACTTTGCTCAAGATTAGTGCTCCGAACTGTGCTCAAGGTTCCTTTTGTTCTTATGGAAGGTAGAGCCTTCTGTTCTTAATGAGAGAATGCTATGATCACAAACAAAGTGAATGGACACTATGCATGCAAGTGTATGAGACTGAGAGATAGAGAGAAGAGAGATACGACACCAGAGACGTTGTAAAACCCTCCTCCGAAGGCCCCACTCTCGTCGGCGAGAGTGGTCTACTTATTGATTGCACAAAGTGGTACAATACGGATGCAATGGACTGATGCAACTTGGGACTATGCCGACGACGACGACGGGGATGACAACGACGACGACTTTAGGGCTGAAATCTGTGGTCTTCTAACTGCTGAAAATATGCTAATCTTTGGGCTGTTTGGGTGGCTGAAAATGACTGTTTTCGCTGCCTTTTTGAGGGCTGAAAATGGGGGTCTTCTGCATGTCGCTAGGGCTGAATCTGCTATCGTCTTCAAAGCTATCGTCCTGGGGGTTCTGGCGATGAAGGGACTGACACGCCGGGGCTAGGGGTGATGCCAATGAAGCAAAACGCTAGGCTTGATGTCGGCTTGCGGTGGAGATCTGCTAGGGACAGAAAACGCTAGGCAAATGAGGTTGTGGGCGATGAGGGAAAACCAAAATGCCAGGGTTCTGATGGGGTTCTTGTTGAGAAGGTGCCTGTTGAGCGGGAGCCATTTAGTGCTAACTTGGGTTTTCTTATATATTAACTTAGCAAAATTGCCCTACCTACTTTTGTTGGTAAGTCACTAAAAATTAATAAGTGAAAAATGTCAAAAATAGGGAAAATAAGCTAAAATCATTGGAAAAATACCCTGATTGTAATGGATTTTGATGGGAGTACTGATGATCATGTTGTGTACAACCAGAGGATATGCATCTACACTAAGTGACTGGGCATGCACGGTCTACGAATAGACTCACAAAAGTGCCACATCACTTCTAAATCTAGACTGACTGGACTGACTGAACCCTAATCATGTTGTAGCTTGTCCACGGACACATAGGGTTGGATGTGTTACGTGACGGGGGTTGGGGGGCGATGGGGGGGACCTAGCTTCAAAGTTCAAACTCCAAACATCGAGCAAGACATGACACTGGCTCCAGCCTCGCAAAACCAACATGCCATTTTAACGTAGTTTGACATAAAATAGAGAGCGTTGAGTTGAAGATGTTGCGCTTTCAAATTAAAGTTGACGATGTTTGACAATAGCCATCCCCCACATTGCTCTCTCTCTCTCTCTCTCTCTCTCTCTCTCTCTCTCTCTCTCTCTCTCTCTCTCTCTCAAATGGCAATCTTATACGATTTTGCAAGCTCACTCATGAGTAGAGATATCTCTCTCATTTCTCTATTATTGCTTTCAAATGTCTCTATGTATCTCTCTCTCTCTCTCTCTCTCTCTCTCTCACACACACACACACACACACACACACATTGCAAGTTGCTTCTTCGCTCTGGCATTCATCCACCCACACTCAAAGCGACCCTCACACATGCCATTACCCTTCAAACACTTAACAGCCACGCTAATATTTGATACATGCAAAATTTAGGACATACACAACCATAGACATATCTTGCAACCAATGCACTCCTTGAGACCACATTGCATCTTAAGAGACACACTTGCTTCAAATTCACCGAAAGCAGCCCAGAGCATATGTGATTGCATTTGGAGAGGCACCCTCACTTTGCATCTGCCAAAAACATCCTTGGCCAAGCGTATGGAGAGACACCCTCATCGAACATAACCCATAACTTCAAGATGAAAGCATATGTGATTGCATCTGGAGAGACACCCTCGCTTTGCATCTTCCCAAAACAGCCCATAGCTTGAAGATGCAAGCGTATATGATTGCATCTAGAGAGACACCCTCACTTCGCATCCGCCAAAAACAGCCCAGACCTTCTTGACCCTGACCTGTTGGGCATATCCCGCAATGAGTGCACTCCATGAGACAACATGCATTTGAGGAGACACCTTTGCTTTGCATCAAGTGAAAACAGCCCAGATTTTATGTGATTGCATTTGGAGAGACACCCTCGATTCGCATCCGCTGAAAAATGACCAAAGCTCCTTGGCCCTAACCATGTTGCACATAGCTTGCAATCATTGCATTCCAAGAGATGACATCCTAGACGGGTGAAAGCATGGTTTGGTGGTACAAAAAAAGGACCTATTTTGCTTCTACCTGGTTGGTACTTCTACATATGTCCACATTTTGGAGGGAACCTTTTTTTTTCATCTATGTTAAAGAATGGTAGGAGGGAAATTTGTATGATTTAAACTTTCCGTGAAAGAAAACGTGGGTGGGGCAATAAGTAACGGGAGTGGTGTTTTGAAACCGTGCCAAAAGTCCCATCACAGACTGCGTTTGTGAGTGGCGTAGTTGCTCAACACATTTTCCAGCTTCCGCCTTGCTCTCTTACTACATCGCCTTCTGCAAACCACTACAGTTGCAGGTAACAAGCTCCCCGGCTACTCACAATCAGGAAGATGAGGACGCCAGCAAGGAAATCAGCAGCCAAAGCGCCACCGGACAATGGGAAAAATAAGAAGAGGACAATGGATGCAAAATCCCCTCGGAACATCGACACCCCAAATACGAGGGCGAGCAAGGGGGCCTCCTTTGTGGAGAGGGAGAAACCTGCTGTGTCCATGGAGACGTCATTTAAGCATGGGCCTCTTTTTGCCGATGATGCGACTCCACGGTCATCTACAACATCTAAAGGTAGGTGCTATGAGAGCTGTGCGTTTTCTAGTGATTTACCATTTTCTTTTCCATGCATGCAAGCTTCTGCATGTCTTTTATCTGATGAGGTCTGCATTTTCTTTTTTTGCATGCAGCAAGTACATGTGCATGTTTGGGATCTTCTTAGGAATTTAGGGTTTAGGAAAGTTACATGTATAAGCTGCTCTTTAGATTGCTAACTTGCATGCATGCAAGTGCAAAAATCAGTATATGTTGTGCATGAGCATAGCACAAAGTTGAAGCTCAATAGGGATGTCAGCATAACCAAATTTGGTACTAACCAGTACCAAATTTGATACTAACCACAACCAAAATTGGCTTTGTACACAACTGAATTTTGCAATTGTCACCTGAATGACATACATTCATTTCATTCCATGTGTTTTGTTTTGCACAACTGAAATGAGGCATATAATGAGGGCATGTATTTACTTGCGTGTTGTTTCCACATCGCAGGAAAAAACAAGATGGAGGAGTACCCTATCTTGACAAAGTTCTGCTATACAGCACAAGAGCTTCATGATGAGTATGGTTTGAGCATGGAGGGGGTGCTGCCAAAGGATCTTAAAGAAGATGATATCCCCGATGAGCAGTGGCTCACTGTATTCAGGCATTCCAGCCAGAAGAAGACAAAGATTTACTTAAATCACGTGCAGCCACGACTTCAGGATGAATGCAGATTCCTGTTTCATAAGGTGTACCAAGCCCCACCATCATGTGGGGAGATCACTACAAAATTTGCCCGTTGTTTTGCATATGAGAAGTGTCATGCAGCCACAAAGGACCCTGCGGGCCATAGGGTTGCATGGGCTAGGTTTGGTGAGAGTGTACTCAACATGTGTTCCTCCCGACCAGGAGGCTTGGAAAAGAAGGTTGAGAATTTGCAAAAGGCAAACGGTGCGTCCCAAGAAGGCCACCCGTCAAATACCAAGAAGCCCCGACTTACGCCAGTCGGAAGTATGCCCCCTACACAGAAAGTCCCCCCACAGCGTCATGAGGAGAAGACACTTGATTATATTGCGGACCTTGAAGCTATGGTTGGGAGAGTCCCTCGAACATGTGTCGGGGTAGCCGATAGGCTGAAAGAGCTGACAATGTCTCTGAAGCAGAAGAAGGAAACACTCTTGAGGGCAGAGGGTCTCAATAAACTTGTCAAGAAGATTATGGACGACATCAAGGAATATGAGACCCAACTGGAAACACTGAGAGAGGCCAACACTGGCGATGACGTAGAAATCAATGTGATAGAAGCTGATTTGGCTGTGAAACACTCTTGAGGGCAGAGGGTTTCAATAAACTTGTCAAGAAGATTATGGACGACATCAAGGAATATGAGACCCAACTGGAAACACTGAGAGAGGCCAACACTGGCGATGACGTAGAAATCAATGTGATAGAAGCTGATTTGGCTGTCAGTCGAAGGATGCTACGTCGATACGGAATCAATGAAGATACGTCATTGCTCGACAAGGAGATTCTAGAGCAATAGGTGCTGGTAGTTTTGGGAGTTTTTGGTAGAAGTGTTTATGCTTGGTTTGGTTGGATTGGTAGTGTTAGGTACCTTTGGTAGAACTGTTAATGCTTGGTTAGGTGGGATTGGTAGTGTTAGGTACCTTTGATAGAACTGTTTATGCTTGGTTTGGTGGGATTGGTAGTATTAGGTACTCATGGTAGAACTGTTTTTATTCTAGGTAGTTTATGGTTTCCTTCTGTCTTATGGTTTGGTATTTCTGGTACTATGAAGAAATTTTGGTACTTTAAGGTACTTTCTGAAAGTGCTGCAAAAGGTGTTATGGTAGTTTTATTCTGATAGCTTTGGTAGTTTTGCTAGTTTTGGTACTTTTAGGTATTATTTGTAAGTGCTGCAAAAGTGTAATTGGTAGTCTGATTTTGGTAATTTTGGTAGTTTTTGAAAGTGCTGCACAAAGTGTTTCTTTGGTAGTCTTGGTAGTTTTGGTACTATTTGAAAGTTTGATTTTGGAAGTTTTGGTACTTTTGGTACTTTTAGGTACTATTTGAAAGTGCTGCAAAAAGTGGCTTCTGTAGTTTGATTTGGTAGTTTTGGTACTTTTAGGTACTATTTGAAAGTGCTGCAAAAAGTGGGTTTGGTAGTTCAATTTTGATAGTTTTGGTACTTTTAGGTACTATTTGAAAGTGCTGCAAAAAGCTTGTTTGGTAGTTTTGGTAGTTTTGGGTACTTTTAAGTACTATTTGAAAGTGTTGCAAAAAACTTGTTTGGTAGTTTGATTTTGGTAGTTTTGGGTACTTTTAGGTAATATTTGAGAGTGATGCAAAAAGCTTGTTTAATAGTTTGATTTTGGTAGTTTTGGTACTTTTAGGTACTATTTGAAAGTGCTTCAAAAAGTGGCTTTTGGTAGTTTGATTTTGGTAGTTTTGGTACTTTTAGGTACTATTTGAAAGTGCTGCAAAAAGTGGCTTTTGGTAGTTTTGATAAGGTTTGGGTAGTTTAGTTCTGCATTGAGGGTATTTATATGTTTTTTGTACAATATGATTCCTGAGTTTGGTAGTTTTTGGTAGTTTTGGTAGTTTGGGTTCTGTTACATAGTACAGTACTTAGAAGTACCAGTCTCGGTACGACTTATTGGTAGTTTTTGAAACTAATTGGGACCGCTGGTTGTCAACAGGTTGAGTATGACACTCTGGAGAAAAAATGGAAGGAAGGTCAAGAGCATACCCTATTTGTGAAGGAGATGTTGTCTGATATCAGGTTTGGGAAGAGGTTCCTACTATATCCTAGGCCCCAAGTTAATGATTCGGTAAATGTGATCCCGGTGTTTGGTATGTGTGTTGCATGCGGTGAGCCCTTGGAGTGCGCACATGTAGTCGAACCTTCATGCTAGAGTGCCGACACCAATATCATCCCTTGTGCTTCAGTGCTCTGTTACAAAGCAGGGATCAGTGTGTCAAGCCGGGTTGTAATATGGTAATCTCTGATTTGGCAAAGTCCTAGGCCAGTGGGCTTCAAGTTGTCAAGAGTAAGTATGTGTGCATTTTTGAATGTGTATGCGCACTTGCAACTCAGTGAGGTTTTCATACAAGTAAGTATGTGCTGTCTTTCTTTGTGTTTGCAGAGGAGCAGGATGCTGCAGTTGCTGACTAGCACGCCACGAAGTCAGTTGCAAGTCGAGTATGGGACGTGGATGAGGTGACAAGGGAGATATCAGATGTTCTCCACGATTTGAAGCAAGGTAATTCTGTAGGGAAAGACAATGTGACGGGACAAAGATATGAGGCAACAGGTGACAGCGAAAGTAAAAGTGAGGAGGAGGCCAGAGATGATAAAAAGACAGGTGACACCGAAAGTAAAATTGAGGAGGATGCAAAAGATGGTAAAAAGACCAAGGACAAGGAGGAAGGTAAAGTCCCTGTTGTTGTGGAGCTGGATGCGGAGGAAAGCCAGGATGCTGCCAACACAAAGCTCGATGAAGCAACGGCCAAGAAGGGAGAGAAAGAACCCACAAAGGGGGGTGTTGGGGAGGGGGTGGAAACCACAAAGGGGAGTGAAGGGGAGGTCAAAGAGGGGTCAGAACGCAACAAAGATCGGAGGGAGGTTGAGGATGAGCAGGAAAAAGTACTTGCGAACGATACTCTTGTGGACAGCACCGACGGGGGCGTTGACTCTACTGCTCCCGATTCTGTTTTGAAGCGGAGAGGTGATTCCCCTGATTCTGTGACCCTGCAGGAACTTTTCTGTTTGCAGAGAAAGAAGCGCAATCGCGCCCGTGATCAATTATCCCGTGCATGCAAACTATAGCCAGTGAGAATCTATTGTATTCCTCACTTTGTGCGTTTTAGTGACTGAGTCAACTTGATTTTTTGACCCTGAGCTTTATCTGTTCTCTCTATCTAGTTTCTGTGTTGGTATGTTACCTTTCATTACATTACTGTTTCAGTTGTCCTCACTATATGTGCATTACAGTACCAAATTTGGTACTTTTTGGTACTGTTGAACTTGGGTGCACATCTGTCCACTATTACAGTACCAATTTGGTACTTCTTGAGCTTGCGATTTCGGATAGTCCTTATCACTTGTGCAATACAATACCAAATTTGGTAGTTTTTGGACCAGTTTTTTGTTTTAGATATGATGTTTGCACTGTGTATTTGTCCCCACTCATTATGTTTGTTGGTGCTGTAGTAAGTTGGTGGCTAGACGAGACACCGGCAAGCACATTGTTGCAGCTTGATGTGGCTGCTAGACGCGGGCGGATGATTGTGCTTGATCTTAATGGCGTGCTACTAACCAGCTGCAGTGAAATCCCTGAGGAACTTGAGTGCCTGCCAAAGGAGCACACGCCACGAGTAGTCCATCTCAGAGGGAATGTAATTTGTCTTGTAAGGCCGGATGTGGAGCAGTTCATCCTATGGCTTAAACAGAAATCCAGCCTAGTGTTGTGGTCCTACTGTAGAAGGGAAAAACTGTTACACATGGTGAACGCGTGCTTCCCCAACCATAGAAGGCAAAAATATTTTGCAGGTAAAGCATGCCCGCTTTGAATGTTGCAGGACATAAGTTACGCATACCTCTAACCTCATTTTTTTCCATTAGCAGATATTCTCTCCCAAGAGAACTGTGAAATATGGCAGGACCGTATGTCGGAGGTGCCGGTTGTGCCCAAACACATGGGCGATAAGCCCGTTTTCTTGAAGAAGCTACGGACGTTGTGGGCAAGGCACCCGAAGTACGATGCCGACAACACTATTCTTGTAGATGATTGTAGATACAAGTCTCTTAAAAATGGCTTTGAAAACTGTATGGAAATCCGATCATACGATCCCATGGTAGTAGGAACCGATTACCCGTTTTACTTGCTGGATTTTGTTTTGCCTTGGTTGCTCGGGTGGATAAGGGATCGGTACCCAACAGCGTACACTCACAAAAACCCAGTCTTTGACACTGAAGACGATATTTCTGGGAACATTACTGATTACTTCATACAGATGGAGGATTACTCCTATAAATTTGATCCCCCAAGGTAGCAGATTTCCATAATCATGTAAATAGTGGAATTTTGTAACCCGATACTATACATAATAGAAAACCACTTCTCTTCTTTAGACTGTCTTGGTATCTTGATCTCTACTGTTGAAACCTCTGACTAATTCTGTTGAAACCTCTTGGAGCTAACCAGGTTGCCCAACATTTTAATTTTTGAGGCAGATAGCATCTATGTTTGGAATACCTTTCATGTTATCAACGTAGTTCTAGACATTGCTCAAGGTGGTCGTATCAAATACGAATAGACAAACTGAAAAATACCAAGAAATAAAGTAAACCATAAGTGATACAGCAAGTTCAAGGAGTACCAAATTGTACCAAATTTGGTACTGTAATAGTGGACAGGAGTGCACCCAAGTTCAACACAGTACCAAAAAGTACCAAATTTGGTACTGTAATAGTGGACCGACGTGCACCCAAGTTCAACAGTACCAAAAAGTAGAGATATAGTGAGGAAAACTGAAACAGTAATGTAATGAAAGGTAACATACCAACACAGAACCAGATAGAGCAATAAAGTAAACCATAAGTGATACAGCAAGTTCAAGCAGTTCCAATTTGGTACTGTAATAGTGGACAGGCATGCACCCAAGTTCAACAGTACCAAACAGTACCAAATTTGGTACTGTAATAGTGGACAGAGACGCACCCAAGTTCAACAGTACCAAAATGTACCAAATGCACATATAGTGAGGACAACTGAAACATTAATGTAATGAAAGGTAACATACCAACACAGAACTAGATAGAGAGAACAAATAAAGCTCAGGGCCAAAAAATCAAGTTGACTCAGTCACTAAAAAGCACATAGTGCGGAATACACTTGGTACTGTTGACTACCAGATTTGGTACTATTGACTACCGGATTCAGTTGTTCAATCAGGGCTTCTCATTGCCCTCAAGTAACATGGACGCACCTTCATCACTCTCATCATCATGATATGGCATGCTATTGTATATCCTCTCATATACTTCAGTAGACAACTTGTATTGTAAAATTTGACCTAGGGATCCTGCAATAGGCTCCATCGGGAAACGTATGGCCCTAACAAGATGTGAGTAGATCATTACCGGAGATGTGTGATCCAATAGCTGGTATGTATCAACTTTTCCTTCAACTTGGCCATAAAAAAAGCCTTCAACAACCTTCCCTCCTCTAACAATTTTGTTATGCCACTTATCCTTTTGTGCTTTCACCATTTGGTACAACACTTCTGTGCATTTGATAATGTAGAAGTCTTCGATGTTGAATCTCCACCCTCCTCCTCGTCATCTGATTCATCATCCCTAATTGTATCCCCGGACTCTGGCAAGGGTTTGATGCAAACATATCTCCATTCTTCAATGTGCATTATGTTCCTGCATCTTCTCCACAACCCACGCATACACGGATCACAAAAGCATGAAATTGATCAAAAGCGCATGGCGGTGTGGTTGTCCTGTGAATAGCCATCAACACAATTAAATGAGAGGGAGCCAACATGCGCTCACACTCCTATTGTAGATTGCGCTGCACTTCATTCGTGCCAATAAGCCAAAAGACTCTTTGCGTATTACACCTCTGAGACTGTTCTCTTGGCTGAAAAGTTGCTTTCAAAAAGTTGACAACATCGGCTGCACACTTCATACGCCAGCCATCTGGTTTCAATTCCTCATGCGTCAAAGTTCTCTTGATGACTGCCCTTGCCCCATCATGTTCACCTTTTCCATGGTCGGATGCAGAGAGGTTATGCATCATGTGCAAGCCTGTCATTTGATAGTACCTAGACACAAAATAGTAAGGTCTACAGGCCTTGAATTGTGAAGCAGCACCATCTGACCAAACCCAATGTTGTTGCAGAGAATGTCCTCGTTCTTTCAGCCACTTGTCATGCAGCAAGAAACAATGTTGTACAAACAATGTGTCATGTTGCTTGTCATCCGATATGTAGAAGTGTAGCGTCTTCTGTGTACCACCTGGTGCATTTCTTAAATAAGTGATGTGCACAAGTATTGTGACTTGGGTAGACCACCAATGCATTGACTGAATTTCATTCTGAACTTTAAAGGAATAATTCTCCGCAAAGTCAATAACAGATACTACAAAATTGCTAGGAAAATTCTACAAACAGTCCTTGAATTGTTGGGCTTGCCAGCGAAAGACAAAGTTGTGCCTGATGAAGCCTATCAGATGGGCTGAAAATAGGCTAAGAAAAGTCCCACTTTTCATCCGTTGCACAATCAAGTCCTTTCTCTTCTTCTCACTCCCACCTTCGTGAACCTGTCCTGTTCCAACCTCCATGAAAACCTTCACAGACACCTCCTTGCTATCCTCTGCTATCTCATCGGGACAAAATGTCAACCTCCGTACTCCACATTGTGAGCAGTCCCCCATCAAGCATTTCTTTGCATGGTATTCACAATTTGGAGGCTTTGGGCACATGATGGATTCCCACATAACGGTGATGTGCTGACACACTGCTTGGTTTGCAAAACATGTTCCTCTCTCATCACCTCTGCAACAAACGGAGCAAGTGCAAAGGTGACCTTTCCCGTGGTGCCCGAACTTGTTCTGCCGCATTTGATTAAGGGCCTCTTTGAAATAGAGCATCTGCACATGAACCACACAACAACAAGTATTTTTGTCCTTCAACTTCCGTACAAAGTATGGCTTCAATGCCTCGAAGCATCTAAGAGACACTACCACTGTTGGGTGAGCCTTCTTGAATCTTTGGTACAGCTCAACCTATGGGACAAAAACAAAATGATTCAGAAAAAAACCAACATCATGGTACTGGTAAAATTTCACTACTGCAGTAGTGCCAAAACTGGCTTTCGACAGTTCCAAATATGGTACTATAATAGTGGACAGATGTGCACCCAAGTTCAACAGTACCCAAAAGTACCAAATTTGGTATTGTAATAGTGGACAGACGTGCACCCAAGTTCAACAGTACCAAAAAGTTCCAAATATGGTACCATAGATTTGGTACTGTCGGTAGGCTTTGGTACTCTCTAGATATTATTTGGTACTCTACATATAGGCTTTGGTACTATCAAAAGTGTGGGGTACCCTGTAAATATACTTTGGTCCTATAGTGGTAGGCTTTGGTACTCTAGAGATAGGATCTGGTACTCTTCAGAGAGGATTTGGTACTCTACAGATAGTCTTTGGTGGTATCGAATGATTTTGGTACTCTACATATAGGCTTTGGTACTATCAGAAGTGTGGGGTACCCTATAAATAGACTTTGGTCCTATAGTGGTAGGCTTTGGTACTCTACAGATAGGATCTGGTACTCTTCAGAGCAGATTTGGTACTCTACAGATAGTCTTTGGTGGTATCCGATGAGTTTGGTACTCTGTAAATAGACTTTGGTTCTCTATACATAGGCATTGGTACTGGATAAATAGGTTTTGGTACTCTGTCGAGAGGATTTGAAACTCTATGGATAGGCTTTGGCACTCGATTGATAGGATTTGGTATTCGATATACCGGATTTGGTACTCTACAGATCTGAGTTGGTACTCCATAGATAGGCTTTGGTACCCTACATATGTGCTTTGGTACTTTATAGATAGCCTTTGGTACTCGATAGACAATATTTGGTACTCTACATATAGGCTTTGGTACTATCAGAAGTGTGGGGTACCCTGTAAATAGACTTTGGTCCTATAGTGATAGGCTTTGGTACTCTACAGATAGAATTTGGTACTCTATAGAGAATATTTGGTACTCTACAGATAGTCTTTGGTGGTATCCGATGAGTTTGGTACTCTGTAAATAGTTTTTGGTTCTTTATACATAGGCATTGGTACTGGATAAATAGGTATTGGTACTCTATCGAGAGGCTTTGGCACTCGATAGCTAGGATTTTGTACTCGATATACCGGATTTGGTACTCTACAGATCTGCTTTGGTACTCCATACATATGCTTTGGTACTAGATACACCGGATTTGGTACCCTATAGATGTGCTTTGGTACTCCATAGATAGCCTTTGGTACTCGATAGACATGATTTGGTGCTCTACATATAGGCTTTCGTACTATCAGAAGTGTGGGGTACCCTATAAATAGATCATGGTCCTATAGTGATAGGATTTGGTACTCTACAGAGAGGCTTTGGTGGTATCGGTTGAGTTTGGTACTCTGTAAATAGACTTTTGGTTCTCTATACATAGGCATTGGTATTGGATAATTAGGTTTTGGTACTCTATAGAGAGGGTTTTAAACTCTATGGATAGGCTTTGGCAGTCGATAGCTAGGAGTTGGTACTTTATGGATATTCTTTGGTACTGTAAACACCCTCTGCCGTACAGCAGACTACCAAATTTGGTACTGTCTGGACCAAATAAGCCTTAAGTAGCACCAAACAAGATGTAAAATTACTAGAAGTTGTTGGTACCTGAGATTCGTCGAGTAGATGTATAGGATGTTTGATGACACTTCTCCTTCCAATTCTCATCTTGCATATGTCTTTCTTATTGGGTGAAACTCTACTCTCTGATGTCCAAAAGGCATATACCAAATCTCTTGTTTCATTGGTAATAACGGTTCCTCGTGGCAATTGTCTCTCACAAGCACTCAATGGCAACACTTCATCTTCATCTTTATTCTCTAGCCGTGAGCTTGCTGCAGCTATATTCCTTCGATGGATCCCCAAGATACTAGCCATTCTGGATTGGTTTACTGATTGTGAGTTTGTACTATTGTTCAGAATCATTGCCAAAGAGCTTCTCTTTACAAAAAGTTCACTTACTGAATGAGGGACCTTGATTTGAGTCAAAGTGTTGCGCACACCCGATACAACAGTGTCTTTGACTTTGCTGAAATTTGATGGTTGTAGCAAGGAAAATGTTTGGTGATCCAGGAGTTGCCGGAATATTTCCTTCTGCTCATTCTTTGCAATCCATACTGTTTGCTTGCGCCAACATTGAGCCACCGCTGCACAAATGTTCTTTCTTGACCTGGCTTCCCGTAATCCAAGAGCAGACGTAGGATGTCTTTCCTTGCTTCTATGTGCGCGTTTCTTTGCAGCCCAATAATCACGAAGAAAATCCTGATTACCGGCTGGAATACTAGTGCTAATGGAATTGATGTGCATGTGCTGAACATTGCTTGGGCCACCTTGTACCTCGTCAAAAGAGAGGAACTGTGCGTCACCTTCCATCTCGTCGATAGAGAGGAGCTGTGCATCACCTTCTACCTCGTTGAAAGAGAGGTCCTGAGCATCACCTTCTATGTCATCGAAAGAAAGGTCCTGAGCATCACCAAGACAGTAATCTCCTGCGCTACTATCCATTTGCACAGAGAGAGAGAGAGAGAGAGAGAGAGAGAGAGAGAGAGAGAGAGAGAGAGAGAGAGAGAGAGAGAGAGAGAGAGAGAGAGCTCGAACACAGCAGCTCGGTGGCTATGGAGGCGGCAAGGAAGGCGAGAGGGTTCAAAACTGAGAGAGACACACAGGGAGAGGGGCGTGCGAGGGAGGGAGGGGGAGAGAGAGAGAGAGAGAGCTCGAACACAGCAGCTCGGTGGCTATGGAGGCGGCAAGGAAGGCGAGAGGGTTCAAAACTGAGAGAGACACACAGGGAGAGGGGCGTGCGAGGGAGGGAGGGGGAGAGAGAGAAAGAGAGGTGCTGGAGTGAAAGCACCCAACAATAACCCCACCCCCCGGCCCCGCCGTCACCCCCACCTCTTCTTAGGATTGCATGCTTCTAAAGTTAAAAAAACGTCCACTTAAAAAAGAAGTTTATTTTCCCTCCCCAATTCCAAAAAAATTCCCATGGTTTTTACACACAAGAATCAGCAAGCATATGTTGTGTCAAGGACACTACTTTTTGTACCACCAAACCATGCTTTGACCCAGACACAAAGATCCTAAAGCACTTTTTGTGCTTTATGAATTTATTCACCCATATCAAGATCTTGTGTACTGCCATATGCCTTCAAGGTGCTGAGGCGGTCCGGGGCGGGCAACAAGAGAGGCGACCTCTAAACACCCCTCAAGGCTCCCGTGCTGCTCAATTGGGGCTGGGGCAACCACAAGCACAACACAACAACCAACCCACAGCCAAACCCAAACAAGATAGGGGCACCACCTAGTTATGGTATGCGAGCTAGGACGCAAGAGAGATTTTGGTACAACCAAGAAGATGCACCACACAACACACACAAGCAACCTCACACCAAGACAGACACAAAATGGACCAGAGAGAGCTAGAGAAAAGGGAAGAGAGAGAGGAATGGATCTTGCGTAATACCTTATTTGTGACTTGCAAATGGAGATGGTTCGTTAGGTTGCTATCGTAGAGCTTGTACAAAAACTCACTCAATGCTTAGTGATTGCTAAACATTGCCAACACACACACACACACTGTCTTAGGGTGTGGGAGACCTCTCACCACAATACCCTCTTACAATGGACACAAAACTGGCAATGAAAAACACACAAACACTTTCTAAAATCACGATCAACCGATAAAAACTCAAAATACACAAGTCACCTTGAATTCACCAAACCGTATTGCACAAATGGAAGGACGAAGATTTGAATGTCGAATCACGCCTTTGATGCACCAAACCTCAATTTATTGATGATGAAGGAGCATATACAATAGTGGTTTTGAGATTTGTGAAACTCATGCTCTCTCACTTGCAATGTGTAGCTTGAAGGCTTCTCTCACACCAAGAGTGAAGCTCACAAGTGGTTGCTACACTGCCTAAGTTTCTCCTCACGCATAGAGTGTTGGGGTGCTATGTGAGATGTTGGAGGTTGTTTTACAAGAAGGAGAGGGGCCTATTTATAGGTTGGAGACCCCTCATTAAGATTATTGGAAATCCTAATTTACAAGCTAACAAATCAGGATTATGATTTTTTTGAATATCAAAACATTGTGGGCCTTCTTTGTCTGCTTGAGTCATGGGTGTGGGCTCAAAAGAGAGCATTATTGATGGTAGATAAGGTGAAAGAAAGTAAGAGAGAGAGAGAGAGAGAGAGAGAGAGAGAGAGAGAGAGAGAGAGAGAGAGAGAAAGAGAGAGAGTTACTTTGTACATGTCTTGAGGTGAGGTGTCTTTTATGGTTAGGTCAATGCTATTTTGTGTTAGTATGTTAGTGGTTAGTGTTAGTAATCACTAGAAAGTTAATGATATATTTACAATGGGTAGAATGGGGTGGATGGTTGGAGTAAGATGGTTGAATGAAGTGAGAAAATCCTTGTGATGGTGAAGCTTGAAGAAGTTTTGGATTTACTTGTGTAGGTTTTCAAAATGACTATCGATCTTCTTCTTCATCTTCCCTTCTTTACGCCACCGCCACCAAGGTTGATTATCGTGATAAAAATGGTAATTCCGTTGATGAGATCTCTTGATTTGCAGAGGTTAAGCATGGTACACATGCTGAATTTATGTATATATATAAGGAGTAAGATGCAATTGTACTTTGCACATAATAGAGAGAGGCATAGAGATGGTGTATATACATGGAGAGCTCATATGAGAGCTATGGAAGTAAGAGGGGAGGTTAATGGTGAAGAAGGTGAGAGAAACCATTGAAGGTGGAGGTTTGAGTGAGTAATTGAGAGGAATGTGTGTGTGTGTGTGTGTGTAGAAGTGTGGAAAGAGGTGAGAGAAGACTATGGGCTACTTGTGAGAAAAGTGGGCAGACTGGGGTACACTCAAAAAATCATAGCTCACCGGTGGTAGCTCCAAAAATCATGAAAAACTTTGAGGTGATTATTCAAAGCGTGGGCTACATTTGTTTTTTTGACCACCTCTCCAAATTCGGAGTGGAGATGGGTGCCAAAATTCTCACCAAAAAGCCTGTTTTTATGCCTGCAAAGTCTTTTAGTGGCCCCCTCCTTTGTTGAATTTGTACAATGCATCCAAGAGTGAGCCCCTCCTTTGTCATATCATAATACAAAGCATCCAAGTTTCCCTTGATCCATGCATGGAGGAGTATTATTGGTGAATAAAGAAATATATACATGGTGGGACTAGTGTATGGACTATTCATGGACTTTAGCTCAATGAGCACATGGTGTCAGAATAATGAGTAAAAATAATAATAAAAATATGGAGGAATTATGGATTTGGAAAGATATTGGAATCATATGATATGGTCCCTCTTTGAATTATTTTGGGTGAAAGAGGAAAAGGTATGCAAGTAAATAATATAATAAACGTAACCAATGAGTAGAAATCAATTTTTTGTTTTCACAAGGATGAGGGTGAAAATGTGGGAGTGATTTGTATAAAGGAAAAATATGAGTTAGAGTATGTACATATTGGCAAAAAATATACTTATGGTGTAAGAGGATGAAAGAAGGTGTACATAGGTTTAATAAAACACACACCTAAGTAGAAATATTTAAATAAATATCAAAATAATTATAAAAATCCTTATATTTAGGCCACATATATAATGAAATATTTACACACAAATGGGCCATAATATTTATTTATTTTTTTTACTCAACTAGCCCAGTGACTAGCTAATTTAGGGTTTTTAAGAAAATATGGGAAAAGTCCCCTAACTCACACACGCCTATTCACAGTGAAATGGTAGGGATAGCTACAGTGTTTGGGTGGTTTTTGTAGGGTGAGGTAGCTTACTATGGAAATTATGGAAAGCCGAAAAACGGCTATCATTAGCCCCCCCCTTAGATAATGGTACATTCATGTACCATTTATCTGATCATACAACATGTAGATTGTGTAGCGTCTGTCTTTGTCTGCTCTCATCTTTGAAGAACCTTTGTTGTATGATTAAAAACCTTGGGTGATATGGAAGGTTCTCAGAGCGAATAGCAGGATGTAATGAAGTGACGGAGTAAACCTCTTCCATTGAGAAAGTTTTCATAAGCACCCCCCAGGATCAAAGATCTTGAAATATCTTTCCCAAAGCGAGATGTATGGTATGGAATCACTTACTGATTTTGATTGAAGAAACTTGTAGATTTTACTGTTGTCCATCATTGCAATCTATCACTATGAATGTGATATAAAAGATTGGTTGCTCTTCCTCCTGTATAAAGTTGATGTATCTGCTACGATCTTCAAGAGCTTGTATGAGCGAATTCCTGAACTGTAGCTCATAAAATTCATTCAACCTGGGTAGGCTCACCAAGTCAAAAATTATATGGCCTTCATGATTTAGGAAAGCTTGATCCATGCTTCTAGCTGCTATTGGAAGGTATTGCAAATAGTTTACCACATAAGTAGATAATAGACGAAGGTTTCTATTGCTTCCAACACATTGGAATAGAATAGATTTTGGTACTGATTGATGAAATATCCACATGTAGCAATCAACAAGTTTTTCATCTATGATGAAAACCAGAAGCATCACAATGTGCGACCTCCATACACCAAAGAACCAAATGAAGAAGATTTGGAAACATCTGTTTATCACCAAGTATTCATGTCCTCTTCCGCTTAAGAAGGTATGGTGTCCCCGATGAAAGGTATATGTGAAGAGAGGAGAAGTTGACCTCGAAGAGGTGAAACCCAATATGAAGATGATTGGGGCTTCAAAAGCTTGGATTTTCTTGGTAAGAGATTGTCCCATGAATGAAGAGCCACCCACTAAAACACCATTGGAGAGAATGATACCCTTCTGACAGTTTCCTTTTATGATTTCATTTTTTACTACTCTGCCATGTTCTTCATCCCCTTCGAAGCCCCCCCTTTGGCAAGGTTGTAAATCCTCACATTGTACCACCTCAAAGGTTGATGGATTACTGTTTGATTTTGTGAAACATTTGGCTTCTTGCATGATAGGTTCCTCCATGCTTAACATACATGGGTCATACCAATGCTTTTCAACATCCTCAAACACTTCTTCAAGATTATCCTCACATGGATTCAACTCACACTCTTCTACTTTGTTTTGGAGTTGGCATTCCATGTACACAATCATCTCTTTATGATCAATGTGGTCTATGATCTCCCCACCTATGATCTCATCTTCTTCTTCACTCTCTTCTTTTAGACAAGATACACTCTCAGAACATTCCATAAGATCAAGTTTACCTTCAAGTTCTTCATTCTCCATAGAGTCATTTTGCACAAAAGATTCGTCTGCTCGGACTAGAAATTGATCCTCCGCCAAAAGGTTGGATGTATCCATTATTGAATCATCAATTCCATTTGAGATATCTTGTGTCGATTTTTGCATGCTTGTGATAAAGGTAGAAGAAAGAGATTCCACATTTGAATCTTGGCCACACACTTCAGCACTTGAATAATCAGTTGGCATGTAAGTAACTTCTTCAACATTTGTCGGAGTAGAAGGAGACAAGAATGGAAAAGGAGATGACTCCTTGATAGAAACACTTTCATGATGGTTGGTTCTTCCAGCATGATGGAAACCATTTTTGATGTAGAAGTACTTGTGAAACTTCCTTCGGGCAATAGTGACCGCTTCTTCAAAGGTAGAGGGTCCACTACAAGTAACCTTAGTCTTTAGGAAAGAAGACAAACCTGAAATAAATTGATCCATTTTTACATAATCTGGAAATGTAGAACTAAATCCGCATCCTTCCCATTGACGAGAAAAAATATCCTCATAAGCATAGTAGTCTTCACCATGTTGTTGAAGTCTCCGTAGTGAAGCCCATGCTTTCTCCTTTGTTGGAACTTTAGAGAATCTGGCCTTCAAAGCTTTGGAAAGTTGGGTATATTCATCTTCAATCTGAGAAGACATACTCCAAAACCATTGCTAAGCGTTGCCTCTAAGGCATAGCAATAGAAAATCCCCTTTTTCAATGTCATCCGTTTTACCAAGGATATGACAAACCATTCTAAAATCAGCAAGAAAATCATCAACATCTTCTTCTAGATTTCCGAAGAAGATTGGGATATCATCAAAAGTATAGCGTGTCATAGTCTCTCAATGCTAGAACCACACAAAGATTAGTTCCAAACAATCATCAACTAACTACACAAAGTTTTCAAAGGTCTTTCAGCATGAATTCTAGATTCTTATGTGAAAATGTTTTTTTCCTTTCTTAGGTTATGCATAATTCGAACCATATTCTAGATCAATTTTTGTTTCCTTGAAATTAAACTCGGTCATACATGTTTTCATGATTCATATAATCTACTTGATTATGCTCAAATTCAAGCATTCATGCAATACAACAACAATAAGCACGCAATCGCTCCTCAGTGGGGGCACCAAAATTGAGGCGGTCCAGGCGGGCAAAAGGAGAGGCGACATCTAAACACCCCTCAAGGCTCCCGTACTGCTCAATTGGGACTGGGGCAACCACAAGCACAACACAACAACCAACCCACAGCCAAACCCAAACAAGATAGGGGCACCACCTAGTTATGGTATGCGAGCTAGGACGCAAGAGAGATTTTGGTACAACCAAGAAGATGCACCACACAACACACACAAGCAACCTCACACCAAGACACACACAAAATGGACCAGAGAGAGCTAGAGCAAAGGGAAGAGAGAGAGAAATGGATCTTGCGTAATACCTTATTTGTGACTTGCAAATGGAGATGGTTCGTTAGGTTGCTATCGTAGAGCTTGTACAAAAACTCACTCAATGCTTAGTGATTGCTAAACATTGCCAACACACACACACACACTGTCTTAGGGTGTGGGAGACCTCTCACCACAATACCCTCTTACAATGGACACAAAACTGGCAATGAAATACACACTAAAACACTTTCTAAAATCACGATCAACCGATAAAAACTCAAAATACACAAATCACCTTGAATTCACCAAACCGTATTGCACAAATGGAAGGACGAAGATTTGAATGTCGAATCACGCCTTTGATGCACCAAACGTCAATTTATTGATGATGAAGGAGCATATACAATAGTGGTTTTGAGATTTGTGAAACTCACGCTCTCTCACTTGCAATGTGTAGCTTGAAGGCTTCTCTCACACCAAGAGTGAAGCTCACAAGTGGTTGCTACACCTAAGTCTCTCCTCACGCATAGAGTGTTGGGGTGCTCTGTGAGATGTTGAAGGTTGTTTTACAAGAAGGAGAGGGGCCTATTTATAGGTTGGAGACCCCTCATAAAGATTATTGGAAATCCTAATTTACAAGATAACAAATCAGGATTATGATTTTTTTGAATATCAAAACATTGTGGGCCTTCTTTGTCTGCTTGAGTCATGGGTGTGGGCTCAAAAGAGAGCATTATTGATGGTAGATAAGGTGAAAGAAAGTAAGGGGAGAGAGAGAGAGAGAGAGAGAGAGTTACTTTGTACATGTCTTGAGGTGAGGTGTCTTTTATGGTTAGGTCAATGCTATTTTGTGTTAGTATGTTAGTGGTTAGTGTTAATAATCACTAGAAAGTTAATGATATATTTACAATGGGTAGAATGGGATGGATGGTTGGAGTAAGATGGTTGAATGAAGTGAGAAAATCCTTGTGATGGTGAAGCTTGAAGAAGTTTTGGATTTACTTGTGTAGGTTTTCAAAATGACTATCGATCTTCTTCTTCGTCTTCCCTTCTTTACGCCACCGCCGCCAAGGTTGATTATCGTGATAAAAATGGTAATTCCGTTGATGCGATCTCTTGATTTGCAGAGGTTAAGCATGGTACACATGCTGAATTTATGTATATATATAAGGAGTAAGATGCAATTGTACTTTGGACATAATAGAGAGAGGCATAGAGATGGTGTATATACATGGAGAGCTCATATGAGAGCTATGGAAGTAAGAGGGGAGGTTAATGGTGAAGAAGGTGAGAGAAACCATTGAAGGTGCAGGTTTGAGTGAGGAATTGAGAGGAATGTGTGTGTGTGTGTGTGTAGAAGTGTGGAAAGAGGTGAGAGAAGACTATGGGCTACTTGTGAGAAAAGTGGGCAGACTGGGGTTCACTCAAAAAATCATAGCTCACCGGTGGTAGCTCCAAAAATCATGAAATAATTTGAGGTGATTATTCAATGCGTGGGCTACATTTGTTTTATTGACCACCGCTCCAAATTCGGAGTGGAGATGGGTGCCAAAATTCTCACCAAAAAGTCTGTTTTTATGCCTGCAAAGTCTTTTAGTGGCCCCCTCCTTTGTTGAATTTGTACAATGCATCCAAGAGTGAGCCCCTCCTTTGTCATATCATAATACAAAGCATCCAAGTTGCCCTTGACCCATGCATGGAGGAGTATTATTGGTGAATAAAGAAATATATACATGGTGGGACTAGTGTATGGACTATTCATGGACTTTAGCTCAATGAGCACATGGTGTCAGAATAATGAGTAAAAATATAATAAAAATATGGAGGAGTTATGGATATGGAAAGATATTGGAATCATATGATATGGTCCCTCTTTGAATTATTTTGGGTGAAAGAAGAAAAGGTATGCAAGTAAATAATATAATAAACGTAACCAATGAGTAGAAATCAATTTTTTGTTTTCACGAGGATGAGGGTGAAAATGTGGGAGTGATTTGTATAAAGGAAAAATATGAGTTAGAGTATGTACATATTGGCAAAAAATATACTTATGGTGTAAGAGGATGAAAGAAGGTGTACATAGGTTTAATAAAACACACACCTAAGTAGAAATATTTAAATAAATATCAAAATAATTATAAAAATCCTTATATTTAGGCCACATATATACTGAAATATTTACACACAAATGGGCCATAATATTTATTTATTTATTTTTTTACTCAACTAACCCAGTGACTAGCTAATTTAGGGTTTTTAAGAAAATATGGGAAAAGTCCCCTAACTCACACACGCCTATGTACAGTGAAATGGTAGGGATAGCTACAGTGTTTGGGTGGTTTTGGTAGGGTGAGGTAGCTTACTATGGCAATTATGGAAAGCCGAAAAATGGCTATCACTGCAAGTCAACATCATTGCATTTGGAGAGATGCCCTCTCTTTGCATCTGCTGAAAATACCTCTCCCTTTCTGACCTGACTGTATTCAACATATCCTGCAATCAATGCACTACTTGAGATAAAATAACCTCACTTCGCATCCGCCGAAAACAGCATAGAGCTTCTTGGCCATGAAAAAACACCTTGCTTTGCACCGACCCAAAACAACTCAAAGATTCATGGTGCAAGCATATGTGATTGCATCTGGAGAGACACCCTCGCTTTGCACCCAACGAAAATAGCCCAAAGCTTCTTGAAAATGACCCTATTGGGCATATTTCGCAATCGGTGCACTCCACGAGACAACATGCATCTGGAGAGACACACTCCCTTTGCATCAGCTAAAAACAACCTAGAGAGTATGTGTTTACATCTAGAGAGACATCCTCGCTTCGCATATGCTCAAAAATGCCTAGAGCTCCTTGGCCCTAACCAAGTTGGGCATATCCTGCAATCAATGCAGTTTAAGAGGCGACATCCCAAATATGAAGCTCCTCAAGCACTTTTTGTGCCTTATGCAATCTTTTGCTCATATCAGCATCTTGTGTAATACCACATGCCTTCAAGGTGCAAGTGTACATCATTGCATTTGGAGAGATGCCCTCTCTTTGCATCTGCTAAAAATACCTCTCTGTTCCTGACCTGACTCTACTGAACATATCCTGCAATCAATGCACTTGTTTCGCATCAACTGAAAACAGCAAAGAGCATATGTGATTGCATCTGAAGAGACACCCTCGCTTTGCATCCGCCCAAAACAGCCCAGAGATTCAAGATGCAAGCGTATGTGATTACATCTGGAGAGACACCCTCGCTTCGCATCCGCCCAAAACATCCCAAAGATTCAAGATGCAAGGGTATGTGATTACATCTAGAGAGACACCCTCGCTTCGCAAGCTACTTCGCTTTGGTATTCATCGACCCACACTCAATCAATCCATCCACAAATTGACCCTCACACATGTTACCATTCAAACACTGAGAAGCCATGCTGATATTTGATATATGCAAAATGTAGGAAACATACACACAAACCATAGACATATCCTGCAACCAATGCACTCCTTGAGACAACATTGCATCTGAAGAGACACATCAATGCACTCGTTTTGCATCAACTAAAAACAACGAAGAGCATATGCGATTGCATCTGGAGAGTCACCCTTGCTTTGCATCCGCCCAAAACAACCCAGAGATTCAAGATGCAAGCGTATGTGATGACATCTGGAGAGACACCCTCACTTCGCATCCACCCAAAACAGCCCAAAGATTCAAGATGCAAGCGTATGTGATTACATCTAGAGAGACACCCTCGCTTCGCAAGCTACTTCGCTTTGGTATTCATCTGCCCACACTCAATCAATCCATCCACAAATTGACCCTCACACATGTTACCATTCAAACACTGAGAAGCCATGCTGATATTTGATATATGAAAAATGTAGGAAACATACACACAACCATAGACATATCCTGCAACCAATGCACTCCTTGAGACAACATTGCATCTCAAGAGACACACTTGATTCAAATTCACCAGAAATAGCCCAGAGCATATGTGATTGCATTTGGAGAGACACCCTTGCTTTGCATCTGCCAAAGACATCCTTGGCCAAGCGTATGGAGAGACACCCTCATCTAACATAGCCCATAACTTCAAGATACAAGCATATGTGATTGCATCTAAAGAGACACCCTCGCTTTGCATCTGCCCAAAACAACCCATAGATTGAAGATGCAAGCGTATGTGATTGCATCTAGAGAGACACCCTCACTTCGTATCCGCCAAAAACAGCCCAAACCTTCTTGACCTTGACCCTGTTGGGCATATCCCGCAATAGGTACACTCCATGAGACAACATGCATTTGAGGAGACACCTGTTCTTTGCATCAACTGAAAACAACCCAGATTGTATGTGATTGCATTTGGAGAGACACCCTCACTTCGCATCCACTGAAAAACTCCTAGAGCTCCTTGGCCCTAACCATGTTGTGCATATCTTGCAATCACTGCATTCCAAGAGACGACATCCCAAACACAAAGCTCCTCAAGCACTTTTTGTGCTTTATGAATTCTTTTGCCCATATCAGCATCTTGTGTACTACCATATGCCTTCAAGGTGTAAGTCTACATCATTGCATTTGGAGAGATGCCCTCTCTTTGCATCTGCTGAAAATACATCTCTCTTCCTGACCCGACTCTATTGAACATATCCTGCAATCAATGCACTACTTGAGACAACATAAACTCGCTTCGCATCAGCTGAAAACATCCGAGAGCGTATGTGATTGCATCTGGAGAGACACGCTCTCTTTGCATTTGTCAAAAACAGCACAGAGATTCTCAGCCAAGCGTATGGAGAAACACCCTCTCTTTGCACCATCCCAAAACAACCCAAAGGTTCATGATGCAAGCGTATGTGATTGCATCTGGAGAGATACCCTCGCTTTGCATCCGTCAAAAATCGCCCAAAGCTTCTTGAACCTGACCCTACTGGGCATATTTTGCAATTGGTGCACTTCATGAAACAACATGCATCTGGAGAGACACACTCCCTTTGCATCAGCTAAAAATAACCTAGCGTGTATGTGTTTGCATTTGGAGAGACATACTCGCTTCGCATCCGCTCAAAAACGCCCAGAGCTCCTTGGCCCTAACCAAGTTGGGCATATCCTGCAATCAATGCATTCCAAGAGACGACATCCCAAACACGACGCTCCTCAAGCACTTTTTGTGCTTTATGAAATCTTTTGCTCATAACAGCATCTTGTGTAATGCCACATGCCTTCAAGGTGCAAGTCGACATCATTGCATTTGGAGAGATGCCCTCTCTTTGCATCTGCTAAAAATACCTCTCTCTTCCTGACCTGACCCTATTGAACGTATCCTGCAATCAATGCACTCCTTGCGCATCGGCTGAAAACAACAAAAATCATATGCGATTGCATCTGGAGAGACACCCTCGCTTTGCATCAACCCAAAACAGCCTAGAGATTCAAGATGCAAGCGTATGTAATTACATCTAGAGAGACACCCTCGCTTCGCATCCGCCCAAAAAAGCCAAAAGATTCAAGATGCAAGTGTATGTCATTACATCTGAAGAGACACCCTCGCTTCGCAAGCTACTTCGCTTTGGTATTCATCCACCCACACTCAAACAATTCATCCTCAAACCGACCCTCACACATGTTACCCTTCAAACACTAAAAAGCCACGCTGATATTTGATATATGCAAAATATAGGACACATACACACAACCATAGACATATCCTGCAACCAATGCACTCCTTGAGACAACATTGTATCTCAAGAGACACACTTGCTTCATATTCACTGGAAATAGCTGAGAGCATATGTGATTGCATTTGGAGAGACTCCCTCGCTTTGCATCTGCCAAAACATCCTTGGCCAAGCATATGGAAAGAAACCCTGATCCCTCATCGAACATAACCGATAACTTCAACATGCAAACATATGTGATTGCATGTGGAGAGACACCCTGGCTTTGCATCTGCCCAAAACAGCCCATAGCTTGAAGATGCAAGCGTATGTGATTGCATCTAGAGAGACACCCTCACTTCGCATCCGCCAAACCCAAACCTTCTTGACCCTGACCCTGTTGGGCATCTCCCGCCATGAGTGCACTCCATGAAACAACATGCATTTGAGGAGACACCTTTGCTTTGCATCAACTGAAAACAGCCCAGATTGTATGTGATTACATTTGGAGAGACACCCTCCCTTCGCATCCATTGAAAAACGCCCAGAGCTCCTTGGCCCTAACCATGTTGCATAGACGACATCCTAGACACAAAGCTCCTCAAGCACTTTTTGTGCTTGATGAATTCTTTTGCGCATATTAGCATCTTGTGTACTGCCATATGCCTTCAAGATCCAAGTCTACATCATTGCATTTGGAGAGATGCCTTCTCTTTGCATCTGTTGAAAATACCTCTCTTTTCTTGACCTGATCCTGCAATCAATGCACTACTTGAGACAACATAATCTCGCTTGGCATCAGCTAAAAATAGCTGAGAGCATATGTGATTGCATCTGGAGAGACACCGTCGCTTTGCATCCGTCGAAAACAACACAAAGCTTCTTGGCCAAGCGTATGGAGAAACACCCTCGCTTTGCACCCGCGCAAAACAACCCAAAGAGTCATGATGCAAGCGTATGTGATTGCATCCAGAGAGACCCCCTTGCTTTGCACATGTCCAAAATAGCCCAAAGCTTCTTGAACCTGACCATATTGGGCATATTTCGCAATCGGTGGACTCCATGAGACAACATGCATCTATAGAGATACACTCCCTTCGCATCAGCTAAAAACAACCTAGAGCGTATGTGTTTGCATCTGGAGAGACATTCTCGCTTCGAATCCGCTCAAAAACACCCAGAACTCCTAAACAAGTTGGCATATCCTCAAATCAATGCATTTTAAGAGACGACATCCCAAACATGAAGCTCCTCAAGCACTTTTTGTGCCTTATGAAATCTTTTGCTCATATCAGCATCTTGTGTAATGCCACATGCCTTCCAGGTGTAAGTGTACATCATTGCATTTGGAGAGATGCCCTCTCTTTGCATCTGCTAAGAATACCTCTCTCTTCCTCACCTAACCCTATTGAACGTATCTTGCAATCAATGCACTCGCTTCACATCAGCTGAAAAAAACAAAGAGGATATGCGATTGCATCTGGAGAGACACCCTTGCTTTGCACTCGCCCAAAATAGCCCAGAGATTCAAGATGCAAGCGTATAAGATTACATTTGGAGAGACACCCTCGCTTCGCATCCGGCCAAAACAGCCCAAAGATTCAAGAGGCAAGCGTATGTGATTACATCTCGAGAGACACCCTTGCTTCGCAAGATAATTCGCTTTGGTATTCATCCACCCACACTCAAACAATCTATCCTCAAACCAACCCTCATAGGTGTTACCCTTCAAACAATGAGCAGCCACACTAATATTTGATATATGCAAAATGTAGGACACAAACATAGAACCATAGATGAGAATCCTCAACCATAGACATATCCTGCAACCAATGCACTCCTTGAAACAACATTGCATCTCGAGAGACACACTCCTTCTCATCCACCAAAAACAACCCAGAGCATATGTCATTGCATGTAGAGAGACATCCTCGCTTTGCATCTGCCGAATACAGCCCAAAGCTTCTTGGCGAAGCATATAGAGAGACACCCTCTTTGAACTCTGCCCGAAGCTTCAAGAACCTGACCCTATTGGGCATATTCCGCAATTAGTGTACTCCAAGAAACAACATCCCGAACAGGAAGCTCCTCAAGCACTTTTCGTGATTTATGAAGTGCGCCACATCTGACATACATGGCGACCAAGGCAGTGCCAAAAGCACGACGTTTTCTTTCAGCCCCGAAATTCCTAACAATATCATCATGAATTCTTTTGCCCATATCAGCATCTTGTGTAATGCCACATGCCTTTAAGATACAAGTGTACGTGATTGCATTTGGAGATATTCTCTTTCTCTGTATCTACTGAAAACAACCGAGACATTCCTTACTCAGACCCTTGCCTTCAAGATGCAAGCATATGTGATTGCATCTGGAGAGACACCCTCGCTTCGCATCTGCCACCAGCAAGGAGGTCTCGACATAGCCCAGACTTAGTTCATTTGGAGGGACACCCTCGCTTTGCATCCGTCAAAAACAACACAGAGCTTCTTTTCCAAGCGTATGGTAAGACACCCTCAAAGAAGCAGAGACAAAAGCACAGCCTCAAGGGGAGGAACAAACCCGGCTACTACCACAAACAGCCGCCACAGCCCCACTAAAAGAAACCCAAGACCCTGCTGAATCATCTAGGCAGCTCACAGAAACTAAAGAGTGGCAAACAAATGATGAGGTAATTCTCCATGTTAATGAATATGCAAAGCAGATGCAAGAGATGATAGAAAAAATGAGATCAGCAACACTTAGCCGTACTGGTTGTTAGAAAATAAGACGTAGCTAAATAGATTTTTGAGTAGATTACTTAATGGAGAGAGATAGATTTCACACACAAGAGATTATAGAGTAGAGAGAGAGAGAGAGAGAGTACACACGATATACGTGGTTCACCCAATGTGGGCTACGTCCATGGGAAAGCAGCCACTCAATGGCTTTAGCACTTCAAAAGAAGAAGTAGTTTACAAAGGGATTAAACCCTTGATAGAGCTCCCGCCTTGCTTCACTCTCACCACCTCACACTCACCTTGTTGCATCAACTTCACACTATGAAATGTGTACAGAAATGGCCTCCTTTTATAGGCCAAAAGGGCTGCCCTCTCTTATGAGAGACAGCCATGTGTAGCCGCCCTTGTGCGAATAAGTCCAAATCGGACCCTCCAATCCGCCCATGTGTGGCCGCCCTTGAGAAGACAAGTCTGCTTTTGAATTCGGCCACCGGCCACTGGCCATTGACTTCCGACCACTGGCCACTGGCCATTGACTTCTGACCACCGGCCATCGGCCATTGACTACCAGCCATCGGCCAACCGATCGGTTGTTTTCCGACCACTTTTCGGCCGCCGTCCGGCCATAATATTCGGGCGGAAAAAAAAAGTCTCGAGGGCCTCCGCCCCCGAGGCCTCTAAAGTTGCCCCTGATTCTTGTCCGTGAAAATTTTGGTTTCTGGTGAGTGATTTTCCTTCACGCACGATGGCTTCTCCTCATAATGGGGGCCTTACAAATGTGCGCTTTTACCACAGAAAATTACAAGGGTAAATCAGGCTCCATACTTAACAGTGGTAAGGCTAAAGAGTTGGAAATGGTGATAGATTCTCTTCAAGGGGAGCTAGAGGACAGATTAAATGTCATCACCAATCTGTAAAACAAGTCCAGGAGTTGAAAGCTAAAGATGAACAACACCAGCTATCCCAAGAAAAGCAACAAAAGAGAAGGAAGAGCTAGGTGAACTTCTCATGAAGTTAATAGAGGCCTACAAGACCAAAGACAAACAATTGACAAAAGTTACCAACGATCTCTTAACTACAACTCTGTAAGTTCAAAAGATCCAAGTACAGTTAGACGTAGAAAACGATTCATTGCAATACTCAGAGTAGAGGATCAACAATTAGGAAACCTTCTTGTGATAGATAAGAGAAAAATCCCGCAGTTTCCTCGATCAAAGGTACAGACAAAGTGTATAAAGCATTGGAGAAAAAGAATAAAGATCTCGAGCTAGAGCGGAAGCTAGAGGAGTCACAACGCAAAGACCTCCCATTAATGCGGGTGCAAAGAGAAGAATAATTTCTCAAGGAGATAGCAGAGCTAAAGAGAGTTAACCAGCTACTGTGAGATGGACAACAAGAGACATAAGAAGAAGCAGGTACATCCAAACAACCCCACATTGATATTCCCTTTATGTTATTGACTGAGATGAAAACACAGCCGCTAGAAGGGATTGGGGGAAAAGGAGAATTTCAAGTACCATTAACAGATGCCAATCAAGTGCCGATGGTCTAGCTGTCAAAATCTGAAGAAGATGCACTTAAGGAGAAGGTTGCTCAGGAGACGGATGAGTAGTGGAAGGCAACGATGGATTGGGAGTTGAGAATTCTTCATTCTTTCAGTGTTACTCAACTCACTCTCAACCAAATCAATGCACAATGGAATCAGCAATCATTGCCATATCCCTTGATCAAGGTCGAGCTACTACGGTCAAGGAACGACTATACAAAAACATGCAAGCAAAAGGTGCAGATGAAGTCTACCCCAACTAGAGAAAGAGCTGGCTGAACAAGAATCCTAGATACTTGATTCTGTTTACAAGAGAACCTGCGGCACTTCAAAGAGACCCAACTTTTTGTCCTGTACCAAGAGAAAGGACGTGGCAAGCACACGCGACAATGACAAAGAAGCGGCCTACATGGATGAATTATTTGAGATTTCCAGCTCTAGAGAAGGGAACACCGACAGAGGAATACATGGTGAAAACCCTAACGGGCATCATGGCATTCTTCAAAAGCCTCCCCGATCTCTCATGTGCTATGCTCTACAAAATTTATCAAATACTGCTCACATGCATTGAAGTTTCTCATGATCTAGAGCAAGCAAGAGCACCATGAATGTCCTTCCTTGAGGGCAATAAAGGTTTACGCTACGCCCTCAGTGGCCAACCTTTCGAAGAAGTCCTCTATCTCTTCTACGCCCGTTGCATGTTGTTGGCGGATACACCACAACGGATGTCAGCACAGCGAGAACTCACCTAACAAGATTTGTCAGCTAAGGATGAAGCTCAACTCGTAAGCGCGTGGAAGCAAGCATAGGGTGTCAACCTACACTCGACCCGACTATTGACTACTTCCTACAGAGGTCTCTACCCAATGTCTAAGTTACAGCCTTCAAAAGTACACAGGAGGAGATTTCCTACAATGCTTCCAAGAGCCAAATATCAATCAAATGCTCTTGAAATGCTACGAAACTTGAGGGATATCCTATTAACACCAATAGGCCACTCTCCCTAAGGTCCATGACTCAAAATCCTACCCAAAAACACCTGGTGCAAAATCACGTGGGATGTCTGACAGGTTTTTGTAGGTCGTTTTTTCTGAAAACTAAGGTGCCTAATGTGTAGCTCTACTCAATAAGAACGCGTGGATATGCTGAAATGCAAAAACAGACACCATATGCTCACCGAATCACCAGAAATAGCTCACGGGTCAATCTCGCGAAGCCGAGCCGTACATACGCAATGTAGGTGTTGGCACGCAGCTCTCTCCGGGGGCAACACACTGTACTTCTTTGCACTCGATTTCGACCACCAGTGTGCGCGTAGCGTCAAGATAAACTCTCACTCTCTCTCGTACACAAAATACGCTTCTCACAGACACTTCATAAAACTGAACAAAAAGGGTCTTTCATTAAGGTCAAAATTTGATATAAATACCTTTCAAATACAATATCTCATGTTCCAAAGTCAAATCCTACCCAGTCTACTGGCAAAAATAGTATACAAAATTGGAAACTTCTTAAATGAAATTACAGGTTTTTTTCTTAATCAAGAAATGAGTACATAGGATTTCTTTCTTTTCGTTTTCCGCCAGTCTCCAGTTGAATGTGGACGCCAGTCTTTTGCTAACACTCACTCCCTCCTAATTCATGTCGTCCTCGGCATGACAGTAGAGCTGCTGCTTCAGTGGAGGCTTTCGTGCATCTTTAAAACAGACTCATACCGTGCATGCTGGGCCAGTAATGTAGGGCCGAATATATCTGTATCGATGGTGAAGAAGCCGGTGTAGAAGGCTTCTTCAAAGGCCTTGAGGTGGTATGAGAGCAAGAACATTATTCGTTGGTAGAGGGCATGTATCACCTCATGGGAAGGTTGTGCAGACAGTTCATAAGCACATCTATATGTATCTTGGAAGAAGAATATGATGTCTGTGGCTTGTACAGGTTTAAAGATCTCAAAGACTGCCATAAGGGTTCTACATATCTTCCTAAGCATAATGCAAGAGATGTCAGGTGATCTAGTGAACAATTTAATGGTTCCCGTTAGAGTTTTCACCATGTATTGCTCACTCATTCTCTTGCCTGCCTTCAAGCATGGCATCTTTGGGTAGTTGAGCCACGTGGGGTGGCTTCTCTTCAGCAATTCATGCTCCTTCCATGTCCGCATCCTTGGTAGAGGGAAAAAGATGAGGTTGTCTCTGATCATTTTAGGCACTTCTACCAAATGAACTAAATACTGAGGGTATTTAGTGAGCCATGCCTTCCTCCATCTTGGTTGGGATTCTACAATGAGTTTAACCCCTTCTGGTTTGGTGACATCTTCATTGTACGGTGGCATTGTGGGCTCCTCTTTGATCCTCTTGTTGACTTTAGCAGCCTCATATTTGAGAAGAGGATAGGGGAGAGAGGGTTGTAGCCATTCATGTCAAACAACATTTGCATCTAATTTCTGAATGGTCATCGACTTTAATATCCTCTGCTCCCACTGCATTGCTTCTTTTGCGGTGTCCTTTATAGCTGCTTCTATGGCTTTTTGTAGATTGTCTTCTTCTTCTTGTGTCAGATCCCGGGGCTCTTGTAATGATCCCTCACGAATGTCCTCTTGTATTATGGTGTCCACTGGATCTGATACATTCTCTATATCAATCATTAGGAAATTTCAGAGGTCATTTGGAGGGCCATATGAAGAGAGAGAAAAATAGAGCGCGTCCAATGAGCATGAAGGCTACGTTACGTAGGAAAGTACGTGGAAAGACTCAAAAAATAGGAAAATAGCATAAAACTTTCACGAAACTAGGATTGTAGCATAGTAATTTCCTTCCTTTTACCGAGCTTTTAGGTGCTTGCGTGTGGTCCCACTTCTGATATTCTCTTATGGTCATTAACGTACTGGAGAGTGACCATTAAGCCCGCACAAGATATTGGAATTCTAAAACACTTTCCCTCCATTAGAATGCTTTCAAAGTGAATCTCCCTCCACTAAAGCTTTTCTCTGAGAGTTATGGCGTCCACGTCTTTTCGCCCAAGAGCCTCCAGGTGTTTACTGTCTCTCACAACAACAACCAACAACTGCATTTTGCCTAGAAGGCCAAGTAGTAGCATATCCTCAATTACAATACCAGCTTCAATAAGTGCAGAGAACCAATGGGTTGGACAAAGGATAAACAAAGGTTCATGGGTCCTCATGCAACCAAGAAGACCCAAGAGGTCTAGTGGTATCAACGTTTACCGCTCAGCATGGAAGGCCAGGGTGTTGGATTTCAAAGTTGAAATCGGCAAAAGATCTGTAAAGGAAGTTCTTGTTCAGCATGTGTTTACCCATCTAGAGGCGATAGCAAACGGTGGAAATGTATCAGATATACATCAACCACGTTGCAATTGTAAGTACTCTTGACATGTGAACTTACTGATACTCTCATTATAACTTTTCTTATATATTTTGCAATGTTTCTCCCGCTTGTTATGAGTAATGTCTCCATTCTTCACAGCTCAATTACATTAGATTTGTCATTTGTACTTATTGATACTCTTAGTTTAACTCTTCTTATATATATTGCAGATGTTTATCCCTCTTCTTACGAGCAATGGGAACCTGTGGAGTGCATAATAGGCCTCTTCCATGTTGTACATGCCCACATTGGTTCTCTACAGTACTCAGAGAGGAGCAGCAAAAGACTGGCTGATGAGGGAATCTTTTTTTATGACCACTTTTACCAACTCAGCTCAGGGAATAAGAATGGCATGTTGGTGAAAGTGCCTCTACCAACCAATTGGAACACTGTGGACTGGCCAGTTCCCGAGGAAACAATGGTGGAGGCAATGCAAAGTAAGCTCTACAAGGATATACAAAGGTCTCTACGTAGCTCTATTCCTACCAAACTGGTTAGAATTGCAAACTTTTATCCTGTTGCACTCTTCATAGAGCTGTTTCATAGCTACAACATCCGAGTTACAAAAACTATGCTCATGTGCAAGTCATTTCAGCAGTCATCCTGTGACAAACTTCTTGACAAAGTATGGTATGCAAAGGAAGAGATTGGTTTACGGTGCGAGGTCGCGCTTGATACTCTAGTTGTCAAGTACATGATTGCAAGCCAATCACTGTTACTCTCATTTTGGTATATGCGATCACAAATGCTAAACGGTAAGTACATTCCTATGGACCAGGTTTCTGCAAGTTTGGAAGATAATCCTACTGTGGATGTGGAAGTGATTGATAAAGAGCATGGCCTACTATTGGTGGTTACAATAAGGGAGCTATGCAGTCTTCAGCATTTGCGAAATGACATCATTGAAGAGTCAATGGACAAGGACCTATCAGATTTTTCCTTTTTCTTAGCTGGCCGTAAGGTGATGCGGCGAAGGGAAAAAGATATTTTGTGCAAAGAGTTGGATGGTCGGGTTGAAGTAGTGTCAATGTAACAGATATTCTTGTGAACCCAAGTGTATACAAATGACTTTCAAGACATGAAGTTTATTGATCTCATTTTTCAATTGTGCCCTGTGAAAAAGTGTGCTTGAAATACATTTCTTTACCACGTCAAATCTCTCTCTCTCTCTCTCTCTCTCTCTCTCTATATATATATATATATATATATATATATATATATATATATATATATATATATATATATATATATGTTAGACAAGACAAAGACATGATAGAAGAATCATCTTAATTCATTAGAAAGTACAAACTCGTCCGTGAACAATGGACTGAGATACAATTTTTGTAAGTATGGAATCAGAATGTCTTCAAGGTAAAAATCGAAGGAATGCCCCTCGAAAGAAGGTGGTGAGATAGTTGTTCCCGAAGGATTTAGTTCTCCCTTTTCAAGAGTATCATCAATTAGTAGTGTATTAGTTGCATCAAAGGGTACACCGATTTGGCTAAACGGTTTGTACAAAAGAGGTAAGCCTGGTTTTTTAGGGTGGTAGTGGCCCTCAACATAACGCATTTTCTTTGATCATACAAAAAGGCAAAATCTGACGTGTGAGCTTGGCATACACTGCAAACTATTGCAACTAGTGGCGACAAGTTTTTCCTTTGCATTGAAGACCATATGGCAACTCTGAAGCGCGGAAGAAGAAACTGAATAAATTCCTTGGTTCCTGGACGAACCACGACTCGACAAGTTCCCATCCGAAACGTTTGCAAATCCTCAAAGGGTCCTCTGTCACCGAGAGGCACCCGCATCAGCAGCAATCCATTGACGTCCAAGATAATCAACCTCTGTAAAAGTTGACAAGTACATATAAGTAGTTAGAAGCTGAACATATTTTGCCATACTTGAATAGACATTACCGGAACAACCATATCTACAGGTAGCAAGGGTCCATACTGGGTCTCTGTAGTGTTCATGTCGTTGTTGCTCTCCTCCGCTTTATCTTCATAGTCATCATTCACATCTTCATCAGGGGTCTCCCCCATGGCTCTTTCTGCCTCATTCAAGGTTTCTTCCAAGATCTTTTCGTCTCCCTCGGTTGATCGGCTTGCCTCATACATCCTTGCCTGATCCATATCATTTTGCTCATCCCTAGGCCTGCTTTCCTCATCCATATCCTTTTGCTCATCTATAGGCCTGCTTTCCTCATCTTGGGTTTCAGCCATAGGCTCCTTTGGCTCCTCCACTGGCTGACTTGGCTCTTTCATTGTCTCCTCCGGTTGAACCTTAGCACCTTCCATATGCTCATTTGACCTTTCCTCATCCTCGGCTCTTTCATCTTCTGCTGATATGACACCCTCGGCCCGTTGCGATTCCACTGTATCGGATGTAGGGGTTTGTCGTGGTGGCACGTCATGTTTTGTAAGATCAATAGTGCGCTCATCCAAGCCGCTATCTTCAAGCTCTCTAGGGCTAGACATAGTAAGCAGGTGTTGTATTAAACTTACTCGGTATCTTTGCAAATAATCATATGTTTAGTTTTTTAAAGCACTCTGCAAAATTGAAAGACCACATGGTGAGAATTCTTTTATAGACTAAACCAAAACTAACTGAATGCATTGCCAAATGGGTACCTTATTCATGAAAGGTTTTAATGCAAAGTAG